>NC_142363.1:34461796-34761796 GCF_059441175.1 Urocampus carinirostris | reverse complement strand
CTTGTAAAATGGATTTATGGGGCAAAACCGACTGATTACAACGTCAAACGATGCAGAGATGCTCTTTGGCGGATTTTCTTTATAATTTGTTATGGAGTAAATGTTTTACACGGTTGGATTCACTAGACTGTCGTAAATGTACACAAGACCATCTTTGCAGAGAATTGTTTCATTAGCTGACTAGCAGAGCGGATTTTGGTGAGGTAGACCGGCTTTATAGTTTTCGGGTATCTCGTTTCAGACTGATCCTGATATTTCAGTAAGAAGTACATCTTGAAAAATTGAATCCAAATATTTCAGGCTTTCCAATGATATGTGTCTTGACATATTTCACTGGTGCTGATCTTCATCATGACATCTTCACATTCTGCCTCAAACCGCTCCAGTGAGAGCTGAAGAACATGGTCTGAGGAAGCTAAAGGTGCCACAAAGTAGAGATGCGATTCTGAGACCCCCAAACCGGACATTTTAAACGCCACAGCTGCGCCCAGAAATTATGATCATGAAATTTATGAACAGATTTGGTGACATAGGGCAGCCTTGGAGGAGTCCAACTCCCACTGGAAACCAATCAGACAATGCGGACCAGAATATGGCACCGGTTATACGGGGACAGAACAGCCCAGATAAGACTCCCAGAGGAACATGGTCAATGCCTTCTTCAAGTGCACCAAACCCTTGTAGACCGGGTGAGCAATCTCTCGTGCACCCTCAATGACCATACTGAGGGCGTAGAGCAGGGGTCGGCAAACTTTTTGACCCAAAGAGCCGTAATAGTACATGAAACCATACCATTTATTTTAAGAAAAAAAAATCAGCAAAGCCGCCTAACCCACTCTCCAAACAAAAGCAAATTATTCAGGGTATTTGCTTTCACGTTGTGACCTTAGATGATTTGATACAATTTATAAAATGAGAATAATGCCAGAGTCTGCGTCCCATATGAATAAACATACCACTTTAAACTTGTCTCCCTCCCGCAGTTACTTAAGATCGTTGAGGCTTATTTTGACCATAGTTTTTCCACAAATATTGGTATCAAAACGAGGTGCTAGCAGAGTTCTTTTGTAAGAATGTCACCAAATACTGCAAACGAGGAAACCGATGTATTTACCTTTGGTGCAGATGCCGCTGGGCAGAGAGAAGTGCGCTGTGTGCATAGCTCTGCCCAGCCTTACCGCTCACTCAATCAAATTGCTCTATGTGAGATTTTTGGGTGTTTACTTTTTTTCTATGGGTTTTCATCCTAAAATGTCTCAACAATGTACCTAAATTGTTTAAGGAGTATCCATATAAAGATTCCTTAGCAACGCACAGTCACAACGGGGTCTTTTGGTGTGACACCTTGACTGTAAACTAGTATAACCTATAACCTTATCCTCCTTGTTTTATAACCTTATCTTCTCTGTTCCTTTATCTTCTCGGGTTTTTTACCTCACTGTGAATGTGTGAAACTGGAGTGTCATGCCCAATTTCGTTGTCACAATATGTTAACCCATTTTGTAACAATGACAATAAAGGTATATTCTATTCTATTCTATTCTAGTGGGGAGTATGCTCTTTATATACTGGACCAAACCTGCCATTATATTAGCGCTATGTGCTCACTGGACTCAGGTCAGTGTATAACAGAATTGGTACCCTATAGATACAATTTGCGAGGGAATAATTTCATCTCCTAGGCATATGTACCAATAAAAAGAGCCATATCTGGCTCGCGAACCATAGGTTATTGAGACTTGGTGTAGAGCATTTGCTTGCTTAAAAGAAGACAGAGTCCCAGCTGGTAGTTTATTTATAAAGGCATGTAGAAATTGTAAACAAGTGGTTGGGTCGAGGAGGCGGGGCTTAGAAGCACTTCCTGTGCACAGGGGCGGGGCTTAGAAGCACTTCCTGTGCACGATGGAGGGTCCGGCCTCATCGTACTCTTGCTTGCTGATCCACATTTGTTGGAAAGTGGACAGCGAGGCCAGGATGGAGCCGCCGATCCACACCGAGTATTTCCTCTCTGGGGGTGCGATGATCTGAAAAAGAACAACAACAAAAATGAAAGCATTTAGGTCAGGAAGGAGAACTTCCACCTTATGGAAATCATTTTTATTTTTTTTTCAAATTTTTAAGTGAGTCAGAAGGGCTCATACATGTTTGCAAACACTGCTACTGTGTTGGAATTCTTTTTTACTGAATTTGGGTTTATGGTTTTTATGCTGTTGTCGCAGAAGTTTGTAGGTTATTGATTCATATCAGAGCTTCTCAATTAATTTCTGACCCCCCCCCTTTGCTAGACTTTGTGTCAACACTTTATACTCAATGGTTATACTCTGTGCTATATGAACGGCATGGAGAATAAATGTGAACGCCACTGCGCCCTAGTGTGGTGGAGGTGTAACTGCACTTTATTTTGGGAACGTAAAAATAAAATAAAAACTGTCCTAGAAATCAAACGTGCCCACGCTTTGATGAAAGTTTTGTCAAGTTTAAGCAAATTCTGCTACTTCCGGGCAGCTGTCAGCCTTTTTTCTGAGTTAGGGGGACCTGTTTAAGCTGTTGGTCATCTTTGTGGAAGTTTTTTTTTTTTTAAAAACACGTTTATTTGTCAATAATTGATCATACTTGAGTCAACAAGTTTTAGGAAATGCACCTGTTGTGTTGGTATTCATTTTACTCAATTTAGGTCCACAATTTAAGTGCAGCTGTCTGCCATTTTTGTGGCTTACGAGGACCTGTTTCAGCTGTCGGCCATCTTTGTGGATTTTTTTAAAAAAACGTATTTATTTTTTAATATTTGACCATAGTTGTGTCAACAAGTTTTAGGAAATGCACCTGTTGTGTTAGTATTGGTTTTACTCAATTTAGGTTCACAATTTCCGTGCAGCTGTCTGCCATTTTTGTGGCTTACGAGGGCCTGTTTCAGCTGTCGGCCATCTTTGTGGATTTTTTAAAAAAACGTATTGATTTTTTAATAATTGATCATAGTTGTGTCAAGAAGTTTTAGGAACTGCACTTGTTGTGTTAGTATCTGTTTTACTCAATTTAGGTTCACAATTTACGTGCAGCTGTCTGCCATTTTTGTGACTTACGAGGACCTGTTTCAGCTGTCGGCCATCTTTGTCGAAGTGTTTTTAAAAAACGTGTTTATTTTTTAATGATTGATCATAGTTGTGTCAACAAGTTTTAGGAAATGCACCTGTTGTGTTAGTATTCGTTTTACTCAATTTCGGTTCACAATTTACGTGCAGCTGTCTGCCATTTTTCTGGCTTACGAGGACCTGTTTCAGCTGTCGGCCATCTTTGTGGAAGTTTTTTTTTAAAAACACATTTACTTTTGAATACTTGGTCATAGTTATGTCAACAAGATTTAGGAAATGCACTTGTGTTGGTATTTGTTTTACTTAATTTAGGTTCACAATTTAAGTGCAGCTGTCTGCTATTTTTGTGACTTACGAGGGCCTGTTTTAGCTGTCGGCCATCTTTGTGGATTTTTTTTAAAAACGTATTCTTTTTTTAATAATTGATCATAGTTGTGTCAAGAAGTTTTAGGAAATGCACCTGTTGTGTTGGTATTCGTTTTACTCAATTTAAGTTCACAATTTACGTGCAGCTGTCTGCCATTTTTGTGGCTTACGAGGGCCTGTTTTAGCTGTCGGCCATCTTTGTGGAAGTTTTTTTAAAAAACATATTTATTTTTTAATGATTAATCATAGTTGTGTCAACAAGTTTTAGGAAATGCACCTGTTGTGTTAGTATTCGTTTACCCAATTTAGGTTTACAATTTACGTGCAGCTAGCTGTCTGCCATTTTTCCGGCTTACGAGGGCCTGTTTCAGCTGTTGGCCATCTTTGTGGGGATTTATTTTTCAAATACCTGAAGATAGTTCTGTCAACAAATCTTGGGGAACACTGCTGTTGTGATGGTGTTATTTTCGTTTTATATAGGTTAACAGATTCTTAGGGGTAGAAGAACCTGTTTCAGCTGTTGGCCACCTTTTGAGGGTTTATTGATGGACTATTTTTCAATTTTGGGGCGGTCCCGTTGCTATAGTTACCTTAATTTTCATGGTACTGGGCGCCAGAGCGGTGATCTCCTTCTGCATGCGGTCGGCGATGCCGGGGTACATGGTTGTGCCCCCCGAAAGGACGTTGTTGGCGTAAAGGTCCTTCCTGATGTCGATGTCGCACTTCATGATGCTGTTGTAGGTGGTCTCGTGGATGCCCGCCGATTCCATGCCTTATGTGGGGAGGGGTTGGGAGTGGGGGGCAAATTCGCTCAAGTCAGTTGTGTCAGCTGCCCAAACAGGCGCTGCGGCGGACAGCTGCCTGCAGCACATGCGAAGATTTGCAAGCTTCTTTAAATAAGATGGGGTGAAGGAGAATCGGGCAGGGGGGTGGGCAACTTCAAATGCAGCTAGGAGGAAACATATTTGTCTTTAAAGGGACTGTGTGTAATATTTATTGCCCTCTTGTGGTACAAAATGGAAACACTATACAACCATGAGGCTCTTTAACTCCACCCGGGGGAATCAAAGTCCACATTAAACCCCACCCCTGCATTTGCATGTTATCCTACTTTTATTACAGTGTGTATTTTCCGTAGCACTATTTAAATACTTAATATCAACACGTTATATTGGGTATTTTCGTGTTCTATTTCTTTTATTTTATTATTATTTTATTTTCAACACAAGGATACTACTGGAAGTGTTAATTTCCCTACGGGGGTGAATGAAGTATCTATCTATCTATCTATCCATCTATCTATACATCTATACATCCATCTATACATCTATACATCTTACCTAATGTTTACTATTATGTGTACAGTAATGCTAATTGTATTTCACCCTGGTCAATCCTGGAAGGGGGATTACCACATGTGAGGTCCTTTCTCAAGGTTTCTCTTTTCTTCTCACACTGAGGTTTTTGAGTTGTTCCTTGCCCGCATGCTGGTTTAAGATCAGGTCATTGTGTAATTTTGTAATTGTAATCCTGTGCAGTCCTTTGAGACATTTTTTGTGACTAAGGGCTATATAAATAAATGTGACTTGACTTGAATTACATCTATCTATTCATCTATCAATCTATGCATCTATTTATACATCTATCTATACATCTATCTATACATACATCTATCAATCTATACATTTATACATCTATCTGTACATCTATACATATATACATTTATCTATTTTTTTCTCATTTTACCATATTTTTTTCTGTTTTTTTCCATTTCAGCTTTGGGTAGTGCGCTAACATGCTTGATTTACTATTAATTTTCTATTGTTTGCTATTTCTATTGTTTATTTCTCTTCAATCTCATGGATTAGGTTTATATATCCATTGCATCCTGGTCATGTTGGAAGGGGGATTAACTCATGTGCAGTCCCTTCTCAAGGTTTCTTCAATTTCCTCATGTTTAGGTTTTTGAGTTTTTCCTTGCCCTCATGTAGGTTTTAGATCAGGGGATGGTGTCATAATAGTCTGTAGTTTGCAATAGTCTTCGATCCGTGCAGCCCTTGGAGACTCCTTGTGATTAAGGGCGTCACAAATAAACATGACTTGACTTGACTATAAATGGGTCCATCTTACAGTCCAGAAAACACTGAGTTATGAGATGTTAATGTTAGAGGTTACTTAAAAGCATAATTTTTCATCATATTTTCAATCATAATATTTTCAACACTAGAATTGAATTTGCTTATATATTTGCATATATATATATTTATATAGAAGAATTTGCTTTTATATATATATATATATATATATATATATATATATATATATAAGATACTGAGTTGTGAGATATGCGTTTTACACGGTGATCTATGGTTTATACCTTGGTGTGGCTTTGTCTATAGCAGGGGTGGTGCTGTCTCAAAGATGCTCATCTTTTAGTCCAAAAAATACTGAGTTGTAGGATATCAAAATCAGAGATTGCTTTAAGAGAAACTGTTCACTGTAAATATGTGTTTTATATGTGGTCTATATTCCGGTAAAGCTTTTGTTTTTAAAATTTATAAAATGAATGTGACTTATATTCAGGTACACCTTATAGTCCCATGGTTCCACCAAGGTCTTTAAAGTTCCTGACTCTGCGCCTGCCTCCAGTGTCAGGAGGTAGAGCGCTTGTCTTGGGATCAAGAGATCGCAGGTTTGATTCCCGGCTCCTTTGTGTTATATGTCGAAGTGTCCCTGGGCAAGACACTGAATCCCTAATACCTCCAATAAAGCAGGTCGGCGCTTTGCATGGCTGCATGGCCGCTATTGGTGTATGAGTGTGTGTGTGTGTGAATGGGTAAGTGTGAAGCACATTGTAAAGCGCTTTGGGAGGTCTTCATTGACTTGAAAAGCGCTATCGAAATGCAGACCATTTACCATTTAGCATCTTGATTATCCTCAAAACGTTTGGACTATTGGTGTGTGAGTGTGTGTGTGTGTGAATGGGTAAGTGTGAAGCACATTGTAAAGCACTTTGGGAGGTCTTCATTGACTTGAAAAGCGCTATAGAAATGCTGACCATTTACCATTTAAATTTTATTGGATGTGGTCTTGAAAATGTTTTAAAAAGTCTTGGATTTGAACGGAATAATCCCTGGGGAGTCCATAGAAAACTGAAAACTCTACACTTAACCGGTACTTACCAATAAAGGAGGGCTGGAAGAGGGTCTCGGGACACCGGAATCTCTCGTTCCCGATGGTGATGACTTGCCCGTCGGGGAGCTCGTAGCTCTTCTCCAGGGACGAGGACGAGGCGGCGGTGGCCATTTCGTTCTCAAAGTCCAGCGCCACGTAGCACAGTTTCTCTTTGATGTCGCGCACGATCTCCCGCTCGGCTAAGAGGCGAAACGTTAGAGGGAGAAAAGGCTTTTTTTGTGGCGGCGAGCTTACCTGTGGTGACGAAGGAGTAGCCGCGCTCGGTGAGGATTTTCATCAGGTAATCGGTCAGGTCGCGTCCGGCCAAGTCCAAACGCATGATGGCGTGCGGGAGGGCGTAACCCTCGTAGATGGGAACGTTGTGCGTCACCCCGTCGCCGGAATCCAAAACGATGCCTGAGAAAGCCAGGACGGGAACATCGAGTTGCTAATAAAACTCAGATTGGATCACCTCAATGCTAGCAGATGCTAAAAATATTCCCTCCAGTTTATAGTTAGTTACGAAATACGCGTTGTTTATTAAAACAAATAAAACAACTGTCATTTTTGTGTTGAAAATGGACATTTTTACAAATCAGTTGAATGTTACGAAAATTAAGTGGTTCATCCTAAATTTGTATGATTAAATTATTATTGATCGCTACTTATTTTGACTGCTTTTCCCCTTTTTATTTTTATGCTTTTCGGTTTATTGTCCTTTTTTTCAATTTTTTTCTTTTTCCTTCTCTATCATTCTTTTTTTAATTGTTTACTCTTATTTCAATTGTCCTTCTTTTTTTCTTTCCTTTATATCTTTTTTCTTTTTTAACTTGTTTACCCATTCCTCCTCTTTCCATATTTTACTTCTGGCCGCCAGGTTTCTCCTGACCGTTTTTTTTTTTATGTTCTTGTTTCCTTTTCCTTTTATATACCCCCTTTCTCTTTTTTTTCTTCTCCTTTTTCCCCTTTCCTTTTTTCAGTTTTTTGCTTTTTCTTTTGCATCTTTTCTATTTCTTCTTTTTTTTTTATTTCCCCCTTTTCCTTTTTATTTCACCCCTTTTGACTTTTATTTTCTTATTTCTTTTTTTCCTCTCCCATTATCACTCATTTTTTCCCTTTCTCCTTTTCCCTTTATCTTCTCTTTTTCTTTTTTTCTTTTTTCCCCTTTCTTTATTTTCCTTTATCCTTTTTTCCATTTTCCCTTTTTTGTTCTCCTTGCTCTTCCCCCGTTTTAATCATTTTCCACTTTCACCTCACTCCCTCTTTTTTCCCCCTATTTTAGTTTTTTCCTATCTTTTCTTTCTATTTAATTTCAACTTTTTCTTATTTTCCCATTTTTCTTCTAATTTCTCCTGTTTTTATTCATTCCCTTTCTATTTTCCCATTTTTTTCTTCCAATTTCTCCCCTTTTTTATGTATTTCCTTTCTTTTTTCCTTTCTCTTTTCCATGTTTTTCTTGCTTTTTTGACTCCCCGCCCCCGACTCCCCCCCCGTTTTAAGTTGATAATATCTATGAAACACTATTAACCTAAAGATGATGGTCTTAAATGCCACTATAATTAATTTCCGATCCTGAAAATTCTCTTTCTACATTTTGAAATACGATTTTCGATATTTGGCAGGATTAACGTACCGGTGGTTCGTCCGGAGGCGTAGAGCGAGAGCACGGCCTGAATGGCCACGTACATGGCGGGCACGTTGAAGGTCTCGAACATGATCTGCGTCATCTTCTCCCGGTTGGCTTTCGGGTTGAGGGGGGCCTCGGTCAGGAGAGTGGGATGCTCTTCGGGGGCCACGCGGAGCTCGTTGTAGAAGGTGTGGTGCCAGATCTTCTCCATGTCGTCCCAGTTGGTGATGATGCCGTGCTCGATGGGGTACTTGAGGGTCAGGATGCCCCTCTTGCTTTGGGCTTCGTCGCCCACGTACGAGTCCTTCTGGCCCATGCCCACCATCACGCCCTGAGGGAGAACCACCCTTGGTTAATTGTACAAGAAATCCCTCGGTTTCTGCGGTTCATGGGGACAAGAACCACCCGCCAATATGATTAGTCTCATCAAATTTGTTGAGCAGGCTTTTTGGGTCCCATGTGGCCCACGGTCCATAGTTTGCCCACCCCTGTTCCATAACTTGGGCACCTGTGACTTGTAGTCCAGTGCAGCTTTTGCCTTACGTTCTGTTGTCTGACTTGAGGTTTTTGAGTTTTCCCGTGCCCTCATGTTGGTTTTAGATCAGGGGATGGTGTAATAATAGTCTGTGGTCTGCAATAATATGTGGTCTGTGAAGCCCTTTGAGACTCTTTGTGATTACGGGCGTCACAAATAAACATGACTTGACTTGAGGTTTTTGAGTTTTCCCTTGCCCTCATGTAGGTTTTAGATCAAGGGATGCTGTCATAATAGTCTGTGGTTTGCAATAGTCTTTGATCTGTGCAGCCCTTTGAGACTCTTTGTGATTAAGGGCGTCACAAATAAACATGACTTGATTTGAGGTTTTTGAGATTTCCCTTGCCCTCATGAAGGTTTTAGATCAGAGGGTGGTGTCATAATAGTTTGTAGTTTGCAGAAATCTGTGGTCTGTGCAGCCTTTTGAGACTCCTTGTGATTAAGGGTGTCACAAATAAACATATTTCGAAAGCAGCTCCGTTCCTTACCTGGTGCCGGGGGCGTCCGACAATGGAGGGGAAGACGGCCCGGGGGGCGTCATCCCCGGCAAAACCGGCCTTCACCAGACCTGAACCGTTATCGCAAACCAGTGCCGTGGTCTCGTCGTCGTCGCACATTCTGTCGCTTCTGAAACAGACATGAGCAGTCGATCCTTAGCATAAAGTGATTGCTTTTTCGATACTTCATAAATTTCATGGCTGCGGTGCGGGGTTCCTCCGCAGATCCTTGACAAGTCTTAAACGGCATTAAATTCATTATTCTAAAAATAAGACCTTCATTGGCATTAAATGTCTTGAATCCAAATTTTGAAAGTCTTAAAATGTGAACACTCAAGATTTGTATTTGTTTGAACTAAAAATATATTGTAACTTTTATCAATTGTCTTTTTTTTCCTAATTTGCCGATTTACTCTATTTAGACATCCACCTATCTTTCTATCTAGACATATATCTAGACATCTATTTAGACATCCATCCTCTAGACATCTAGACATCTGTCTATCTATCTTTTTATTTAGACATCCATCTTTCTATTTAGACATCTATCTATCAAGACATCTATCTATCTAGACATCTATCTTTTTAGACGTCTAGACATCTATCTATCTAGACGTCTAGACATCTATCTATCTAGACGTCTAGACATCTATCTATCTAGACGTCTAGACCTCTATCTATCTAGACGTCTAGACCTCTATCCATCTAGACATCTATCTATCCAACTATCTTTACCTCTATCTATCCAACTATCTAGACATCTATCCATCTATCTATCCAGACATCTATCTCTTTCTATCTATTTGTCTTTCTATCTAGACATCTATCCATCTTTCTATCTAGACATCTCTCTAGACATCTATCTACCTAGACATCTATATATCTAGACATCTATCTATCTGGACATCTATATATCTAGACATCTATCTAGACATCTATCTATCTAGACGTCTATATCTAGACATCTAGACATCTACCTATGTATTCCTTTGCCGTACAGCAAAAGAATGTGGCCCAGGAATGGTAGAAAATGAAATGAAATAATCTATCCCCGGTTCTCTCCCTTCTGAGTTTGGTACTCACCAGATCAGCACCGTCCACCCGGGAAAGCTTCAAGCAGGGGGTAGCAGAGCGTCAGGTCGGGCTGTTATATAACTAGGGAGGGGGCCCGCTTTTCTCCATGTATGGTCGAGTTGCCGGGCCCCCGACAACTGCGCTCCTTGAATGGTGCGACGGGTGTAGGGAAGCCCGGCAGCCCATGTATGGACGCCGCTGGTTCTGAGGACAAACGGAGCAGGACCGGCTTCTTCTTCAGATCTTGAGTCACCATCAAGACCGCCCCAACATTTGCATGTCGGGTCGAATTTTGGTCCCAGGATGTCATTGTATAAACGAAGCTTCTCTCTTGGAAGAAGATGATCACTCTCATTTTTTAATATACAAGATCTAGCTATTTAAATGTTTTCAAGTCATGTTCATCTGTAAAGCTGAAGTATCAAAGAGGCAAATCTTAGAGGGCTGAGCGTTCCACTGCACCGGGGCCCGAATGGAGAACACTCTCAAACTTGTGGATTTCTTCTTGGCTCTTGGGATCAAAAGTAGACCAGCATTTTTTGCTCCACAACAAAAATATGAATTGAGTGCAATGACAGTGATAGGGACAGTGTGTAATATTTAGTGCCTCCTAGTGGTAAACAAAACCTTCAGTAAAAAAACAACATTGATTTGAATAATAGGCTGAACTATCATACCAATGATATTTTTTCATAAAAGATTTTTTTTTTTTTCGACTGATTATAGGTTTATCAATCTTGTACAGGACTGGTCATGAAACTGAACTAGAAAAAAGATAATTATTAAAACAATATTAACCAATCTTAGATTATGTCATCCAACACCCTAAACCAAGTGCATTAAGAGTGTTCTTTGACTATAATTTTATATTTAAAAATCATTATGCATTAAAAGTGGAGTGCGTAGTAAGAGGTGTCCTTAAAAATTTCAAAAATAAATAATTTCTCTATGGGTGGATGCTAACGAGTACATGCTAATAGATACCAGCTCACGACTTTCTCAAGCTTTCTTTATTTTCCTCATTTTGAGGTTTTGAGTTTTTCCTTGCTCTCATGTGTGTTTTAGATCAGGGGATGGTGTCATAATAGTCTGTGGTTTGCAATCATTTCTGGTCTGTGCTGCCCTTTGAGACTCTTTGTCATTAAGGGCCAAACAAATAAACATGACTTGAATTGACTTGCCTTGAGGTTTTTGAGTTTTCCCTTGCCCTCATGTAGGTTTTAGATCAGGGGATGTTGCCATAATAGTCTGTAGTTTGCAATGGTCTTTGATCTGTTTAGCCCTTTGAGACTCCTTGTGTTTATTAGTGTCACAAATAAACATGACTTGACTTGACTTTAGGTTTTTGAGTTTTCCCTTGCACTCATGTTGGTTTTAGATCAGGGGATGGTGTTATAATAGTCTGTGGTTTGCAATAATCTGTGCAGCCCTTTGAGACTCTTTGTGTTTAAGGGCGTCACAAATAAACATGACTTGACTTTTATAAATGTTCATTACTTTGTATTGGATTTACATAGCAGGATCCACATCCAGTCGTCACCAACATCATTGTCCGCCATCTTGCTGCTAGCTGTGCTTATTTGAGGTGGAATTATTTCACTTCAGACAATACAGTGCCATCGAGTGGGCATATTTTACACACTGGGGCTTTAAAATTCCAAGATGCTAATGATGACTACTACGCCACCCTACCATCTGTTATCTTCACCGCTAATCTTCAGTGGAGTTGTGGGGGGTGCAGATTTTTACAAAAAAATATCTACTTTTTTCAGCTGAAATTCCGAGCAAAAAAATAAACTTAATTATGAATGATCAATACTATATCCCGAGTCAAAAGCTGAAATACGAACAGTTCTCTTCGCTTCTCTTCGATATTTTGCGTCGTCTTACGGGAACATTATGCAAACTATCGTTTTTACGGGTGCTTGAAATCCTAGAAAATAACTTTAATATATATATATATATATATATATATATATATATATATATATATATATAAATTTTTTTTTTAATATTGTGTTTTACAGGATTGAAATATGCTTGAATTTTGTGTAAAGTGCTTGTAAATGCTTGAAATCGTTGCCATGTTTCTCAAGTCTGCTTAAAAATGATGCAGACACTGCTTTCTGGTGGCTTTGCTTTGCCATTGCATTTCTTCTTCATACCTGATTAACAGCAGCAGGCATTAGTTTGTTTTTACGGGTGCTTGAAATCCTTGAAAAAGCTTGAATTTTAATATTGTGTTTTAAAGAATTCAAACATGCTTGAATTTTGTGTAAAGTCCTTGTAAATGCTTAAAATCGATGCCATGTTTCTCAAGCCTGCTTAAAAATGACGCAGACACTGCTCTCTGGTGGCTTTGCTTTGCCATTGCATTTCTTCTTCCTACGCGATTAACGACAGCAGGCATGAGTTTGTTTTTACGGGTGTTTTAAATCCTTGGAAAAACTTGAATTTTAATATTGTGTTTTAAAGGATTGAAGATGCTTGAATTCTGTGTAAAGTGCTTGTAAATGCTTGAAATATTTTCAATGTTTCTCAAGTCTGCTTAAAAATGACGCAGACCCTGCTCTCTGGTGGCTTCGCTTTGCCATTGCATTTCTTTCTACGTGATTAACGGCAGCAGGCATTATTTTGTATGACATTGCCCTATGAAAGTACTGGAGACATTGGACAATTGGCTTTGAGAATCCTGGAAAACTGATCGACTTTGGCCATGAAAGATCCCTGTCGATCTAAGTACTGCTTTCCTTTTTTATTTTGTCTCGTATCGAGTTCTGCGGTCTTGACAAAACAGTAGCGCTACTTTAGCCTAGCAAGTGGCCAGTACTTGCCGAACAACTGGCGTCTGCAGCTGTTACCTCTCCCAAGGCCTCCGCGTATTAAGAAGACCCCCTAAACCCCCTCCCCAAAAAAGAAAAAAATACTTTGATGCTTACATTCCTTCTCAAATATAAACTCTACCTACATGTCTGGGGTCGGCAACCTTTTTAAAACGTCAAGCTGGTTTGAGTTACTTATCAGAGCTGCCGCTTTAGTATGCAGTTCACTAATAATTTATTACGTTGTAATAACTATGTTATTACTACATTATTAGCAGGTTTTGATTATTAGAAGTGGGGTGAATATAGGCTAAGTCAGCCACCAATACTGGGGAAGGGGGGTGTCAAACTCATTTTGGGCCACATGCTTAAAAAAAACACTCAGTTAAAAACATATATGAAAAAAGTACTGTAATGAAAAATGTTTTACAAAAAAGAAAAGTCCTGAAAATTATGTTAAAAGTTCACAAAATCATAGCCCTTAATCACATTAGGCTACGTTGAACCCGTTACTTAAGAGTCTCCAAGGGCTGCACAGATCAAAGACTTGCAAACTATTATTACAGACTATTATGACATCATCCTCTCATTTAAAAACTACATGAGGGCAAATAATACACATGTTATCAATGTAAAATATAGGTTATTTATATGCTATTGAATAGAAGTGTGTTTTAAGCTTAGATTTAAACATTTGCGCTGAGGTTACAGATCGAATCTCAGGGGGAAGAGCACTCCAGAGCCCCGGGACCCGAATGGAGAACGCTTTCCAACCTGCGGATCTCTTGGCTCTTGGCATATCGAGTAGACCAGCGTTTTCAGGGTGAAGGCTTTGGAACGGTAAATAGGGAGAAACCAGTGAAAAACTAGTGAAACAAATCTGATTGGGTACTGAAAAATATAAAACTAAAAAATATTTTAAGGTAGAAAAAGTTCAAAGTTCAAAAAAGGTACTAATGGGTACTGAGTATGAAAACGTATTAAAACGTACTGAGAAGTATAAAAAGCTACTTAAAAATAATGAAAAGTATGCAGAAAGTGCAAAAGGACTATGAACAAGTACTAAGAAGTATAGAATGGAAAAATACAGAAAAGTATGCTAATATAAAAAGAGCTTTAAAGTATGAAGAAGTACCGAAATACAACAAAAGTATGAACAATGACTAAAAACCTTGAAATTTAAAAAAATATACTGAAATGTATGAAAAGACTGCACTGCAAAGTTTGAAAAATATACAGAGTACTGAAAAGTACCAAGTATTAGGAAAATGTTTGAAACTGATTAGAAAAAATACTGAAAATTTTGAAAAGTGCTAAAACATATTCAAAAATATTAAAACCTTTAGAAAACGCCTGAATACTATAAAAGTATACAAAAAGGTTTACACATAAAAAAAGTTCTAAAATGTATGAAAAAGTACTGAATACTATGAGAATATGCAAAAAGTATGAAAAAATCTTAAATCTGTAAAAAAATTATAAAAAAGTATGAAAAAACTACTAAATAGAATCAAAAGTACAGAATATCATAGGAACATACAAAACATATGAAAAGTATTGGAAAGTATACAAATACAGTGTGAAAATAAGTACTATATTGTATGAAAAGTATTGAAAAGTTCAAAATCATACAAAAAGTACTGAGAAGTATTAAAATACAAAGTACTGAAATCTTCTTTTTCGCCACATCATTTGTGGGCTCTACAGGGTTTCGTACCTGTGCTTGAAATCCTTAAAAAATGCTTGAATTTTAATGTTGTGTTTTTCAAGGTTTGAAAAATGCTCGAATTTTATATAAAGTATGTTTAAATGCTTGAAATTGTTGCCATGTATCCTAGGTATGGTGTTCAAATAAGATCGATAGCTAGATACTTGATTAATTCCCGTAGGGAAATTCACACTTCCAGCAGTATCCTTTTGTTGTTTATTAACAGATTAACAGGATGGCCTCGGGGTGCTGTGTTGTAGTTTAGCAACAGCGGAGTGGATGACGTCACACGCTAGTCCAAAAGTTGGACGTCCCTGCAGCAGATGGAAATCTTTGTGCCCAGGGTTACAACACCTCGTGTTCACCTAGATAGCGAGTCCACCTGCTCTCCGCTTCCCGCAGGCTTCTGTGTCTCTGTCTGTCCTAACAGCGCTGAAGCTCCACGTTAGCGTCCGGAATGCTAGACGTAAGCCAAGTTTCCGTAAAATACAGCAAATAAAGATTTAAAAACGGATTTTATGGGTCCTAAAAAAGGATTTGGGCTAGGGTTACAAACGAAGGTTTAGGCTCCTTATTAGGATATTAAAATGAATGTAGGGTTTCTGAAATAGGGTTTAGGGTTAGGTGTAGGTTTAGGAATTGGGGATTTTAACCGGTTTTAGGGTTCCAATATTTGGTTGGGGATAGAGTTAAGTTTTGAAACCAAGGTTTAGGATCCCGGTGTTTTGATCGGAACTGGATTTCTTCTCTTACTTTTAAAATTGGTTTTAAAGTCCTTTAAAAAAGTGCCAATAAAAATGGTGGACTTGTTCCTCACCACCGGACTAATTTCGTAGTCTGGAGCGGAAAACAGGTCAGTAGCCGGGACAAGAGAGCAAAAACGTGGTCGGGGTCGGAAGCAAGTTGTAAGCATTCGGCATTTTGGCATCTGTTCAAAATTATATGCTTGAGAAACAAACCTCTCAGAAATGACCCCAAAAACATTTTGAAGCATTAAAATGTTTTCATTTAGCCCAGGGAATCCTCAAAATGTCTCTTTCCCGCTTGATGTTCCCCATTTTTCTGATTTGTGTCCTGCAGGCGTATTTTGCTCTGGTTTCCCGTTAATCTCTTGGCAGACGTCCGTCCGTCCGTCTGTCCTCTGGTTGTTTACAATCAGAACAGAACAGACGGTTCTACGTCAAAACAATAATACTTTCGATATTTTTTGTCCCCGATTAAAGGCTGTTACCCCCACCCCCAAATCTGTCGGTCTCTAGCTAGCTAGCTTACCTGAATTGATTCAATTCTTATTTTTCATATCAAAATCTCGGACAGCGACACAGGCAGAGGTGGATAGTAACGAGTTACATTTACTCAAGTACGTTTTCAGACATTTTGTATTTCTTTGAGTATTTTTAAACCAATATACTTTTCACTTGAGTAGAAACAGTTCTCTTACTCCGCCACATTAGGCTACATTGAACCCGTTATTTAAATATCCTCCACGTGAATACGCGCATTTCTCCGACCCCTTAGTTTGCTTTTTTTTCTCCGGTGAGAGTCACTGTGTAGCGCAAGCCCCGCCCCTTTTAAAGAGGCAGCGTCATATACCAAGCAGGCGGCTGTTTTAAAGCAAACTGGCGGGTGTGTGATGGGCCATGGAGCCCAAAGGTAATAAGAGAAAAACAACTCTACAGAAATCAAACTAAAAGTGTGTTCATGTGATTTTATTGACTTTACTTTTTGAAAAGGTTGACATTTTCTTTTTTATAAATGAATGCTAGGTTTTATTTTCTTGGCCAGATATGGGGAACATTATGCAAACTATCAATTTAATGATTAATACTCTCTGTGATCATAACCATAATCATGAGAAATTGATAATACATATTGCAGAAGGCCTGTTGGCAGTTTTTTTGTGTCCAGTTTCTTTCATATTTTGACAGGATTTTTTTATTCCATCATCTACCTCATTGTCTGACTTTCATGTTTTGTTCAATGCTAGTGATTCCAACATATCCCACGTTGTCCTCCGCTCATGTTTTTGTTCAGTTACAGTAAGTGTTTTCAAAATATCTTGTGTTGTCCCCCTTTTATGTTTTGTTCCGCTGGCTGGTGTTGGAATATTTTGTTTTTGTTTGATACACACAAGTGTATGTCCCGTGCATTCCTATCCTTTCAGGTTTTGTTTGGTTAGAGGTAGAGTCTCAACATATCTTGCGTTGTCTCACCCCCATGTTTTGTTCATTTAGAGCAAGTTGGTGTTCCAACATATCTTTTGTTTTCCTTGTATCTTTTTTTTCCCCAGTTACACTTTCAACGTGTCCTGCATCTTTCATGTTCTGTTCAGTTAGAGCTTGTTGGATTTCCAGCATATCCTGGGTTGTCTTCCATTCACAGCTAGTTGGTGTACCTGCATTACATGTAAGGGTCTCATCTTCATGGCACTCTTGTTCTGTCCAAAAATGGGAATGTTTATTGTGTCCTGTCTCTTTCATATTTTGTTCAGTTAGAGCTGTCTAATGTTGTAGTTCTATCCACATCTGAATATGTTGCCCGCATTCTCTACTTCATGGTCTCGTCATCGCGGCACTGTCATTGCTTTGTTGTCCATGGGTGGGAGTGTTTTTGTCGTCTTTCTTTCATGTTGTGTTATTTCAAAGCTGGACGGTGTCGGAATAGAGCATGTTCCCTGCATCCTCTTACTTTCAGAATTTGTTTGAAACAAGTTAGTATTTCAACAGGATACTTGTCCTCTTTTCATGTTTTGTTCAGTTGGGCTGGTTTGTGGTACAACATATCCCGGGTCTTTTATAATTCATGTTTTGTTCATTTAGATCTCGCTTTTTTCTGTGAATATTTGGACTTTACGGACTTATGAGAGGTTACTCGATATTTCCATATGTTGAATTTTAGCGTAAAAGATGGTCTTTTTTTCATTTTTGTCCAAAACTAAACACAAACCTCATAAAACCCAACTAAAATGGATTCCGATTCAATTAAAGAATGCTTGGGACGTAATTCAAAAAGTTCACCTCAAACCGAAAAGGACAAAATGAGTCTCGGTACTTACGTTTTTTGTTTTTGTTGTTTTCCTCCGTGTTGCATTCAAGCAGCAGTCGTGCGTAAATCCCAAGCGCCAAAACGAGCTTTCAAATCTTGACTAAACAATCCGGGAATAGAAAGACTTCAACCTTGGACATGAATAAAGAACAGAGGACATGTTTGGGGCGCTCACGAAACCAAAGTTCTTATGACTTTGATAAAGTCTTCCACTTGGAAGGAAAACGAGTTAGCGTGCTCAGCCGTTTTGCTTCTGCGGATGCCTCGAAGGTTGATGTGGAAGAAATCAAATGTCACTGCAGAAGGAAAATTCATCACGGACGGCACTCGTCTTTCTTTTATGTTTTGTTCACTTCGTTTTGGCGCTTGGGATATCCTATTTTGTCTAAGTTCATGTTTTTGTTCAGTTAGAGTTCCAATATATATCATTGGTTGTCTTTATTTATTGGTTAGGATAAGCTAGAGGTAGTGTCCCAATATATTTTGCGTTGTCTTACTTTCAGGTGTTGTTCCGTTAGAGCATTGTTGTTCTAATCATGAGAAAATGTGTTCCCTGTGTCTTCTTGCTTATTTTTTTGTGCAGAATCAGTTGGTTTAGATCATTCTTCAGTTACTTTCAAGTGCATAACACAAATAAGCTTTGCAAAAGATGGTTTGCAAAAAATAAATTGCTTGGATGCTTTTTTTCCTTCCCCTGAAGAAAAGAAAGTTGATTTTTACAATAAGAAAACATTGTGTTTTGTGGTATCATCGTCCTGACATTCTATTCTATCCATGTTTGAGTAAATCATGCATGGTCTTTCTTTCATGTTTTGTTCCGTTAGTTTCAGTATTATATTTAAGGTCTTGTCATCATCGCACTCTCGTTCTTGTTTCTTGAACTGGATCCTTGCAGGGGTATGGACCCGTGTGTCTTCTTTCTTTAGTTTTTCATTCATAACCAGTTAAGTATTCCAACATGTTCTGCGTTATATGACTTTCATGTTTTGTTCAGTGCGAGCTACTTTGTGTTCCCGCATATCCCGCGTCTTCTTCTTTTCACGTTTTGTTAAAATCTAGTAAGTGTTGGGGCAGCATGGCGGCGTAGTGGTTAGCGCATGTGTGACACAGTTCTGAGGTCATGAGATTGAACCTCCTGTGTGGAGTTTGCATGTTCTCCCCGTGCTTGCGTGGGTTTCCTCCAGGCACTCCGGTTTCCTCCCACATTTCAAAAACATGCATGTCAGGTCCATTGGCTGGTACAAATTGTCCATAAGTGTGAATGAGGGAGTGAGTTGTCTGTCTGTGTGCAGTTCAGAATGTCCCCTGCCCACTGCCCGAAGATCGCTGGGATGGGCTTCAGCACCCCCGTGACCCTACTGAGGATAAGCGGTGCAGATAATGGATGGATGGATAGTTAGTGTTGCAACGTTATGTAACGGGAATGTGTATTTCATCCTGTGTTCCACGTCTCTGAATTTTGAAGATCCCAGTAAACGTTCTTGCATTGTTTCATGACACTATCCGATACCATTTTTTTTTTGTGTGCGGCACAGTTCTAAGGTCTTGGGAACCTCCTGTGTGGGTTCAAATCCAGCTACTGGACTTCCTTTGCGGAGTTTGTATGTTCTCCCCGTGCTTGCGTGGGTTTCCTCCGGGCACTCCGGTTTCCTCCTACATTCCAAAGACATGCATTTCAGGTGGATTGACCTGTCCAAATTGTGTGAATGAGTGAGTGAGTTGTCTGTCCCTGTGTGCCCTGCGATTGGCTGGCAACCAGTTCAGGGTGTCCCCTGCCCACTGCCAGATGATTGCTGGGATGGACTTCAGCACCCCCGAGACCCTACTGAGGATAAGTGGTGCAGCTAATGAGATGAAATCCTTTTCTAAAATCTTCTTTTGTGTCTATGTTTTATGGGATTTGTTTTACTGTCATGATAGATACTGTACCTACTCTTGATCGGGAACCTTTTTGTAAGAAGAGCAGCTTCAGTGACAGACTGAGTTCCACGGACAGCCATGCCATGAGGCTCTTGAACTCCACCCGAGGAAATAAAAGCCCACATTAAACCCCACCCCCACATTTGCATAATACCCTATTTCTCTTACAGTGTGTATTTTCCGTAGCACTATTTAAATACTCTATATCAACACGTTATATTGGGTATTTTCTTATTCTATATCTTTTATTTTATTTTTTAACACAAGGATACTGCTGGAAGTGTGAATTTCCCTATCCAAGTTCCTGAAATAAACAGGGCGGGTCTGAATACATCCAAAGAGTGCTACAAACCAACTTTTGCATGCAAGCAAACGCACGGAAGAAGCATTCAGTCTTCAGGCGGCAGTTCAAAGCATCTTTAATCTCATTACCAGTTGGCTTTTACAAGTCGGAGTCAGTTTGTGGAATTCTTATGGGGGCCAGGCAGCCAATCAGCAGAGCGGCTTGCAGTGTCGCATGTTGAGGGCGCAGGTGCGGCCCAGGTTGGCGCCCTCCAGCAGCAGGTCCGAAAGGCGGTCCAGGCCGAGGCAGGTCGTGAGCGGGCTCACCAGGCCGTAGAGGCCCCCCAGGGTGATGCCCAGGGGCCAACAGAAGAACAGCAGCAGCAGAAGCCAAACCAGGCACCATAAACATGAGCCGGCGCTCGCCATTTTGCTCTGCACGCAATACACAAAATAGCTCAATGACCAAGAAAGGGCCAAGGTTAAAGATTTTTGCTGGTTAATGGGGTTGCTGTAGTCTTGGACTTCAACAATTCTAGTTATTACCGATGTTTATGTTGACCAATGCGGCCCTTCAAATGGATCATGTGCCGTATTCTGTCACTGTATGCAAGGTTGTGTATGGGGTGGGACTAAGGACGGATCGGCTACTGATTGGCCCCTATTTTTTCTCTTTCATCCAATCAGGTGATTGTGCTCTGGATATTGGCACCTGCTCTTGCTCTGCAACCAATCAGATACTTTTGTGGGCGGCACCATGCTGGAGTTGGGCTGTACAACTGACTCACATAGAAGGTATGATCTTAAACCTGATTCTTGACAAGTCCAGGCCCCAAATTCTGGTGTGTAAGGTTAGGACTTCTCTTTTGCTGCAACTATATGGTCGATTTTACAGTTGTATGATCCACATATAGTGTAAGTCTTTGCTTGTGACTAGCCACGATGCAGAAAAGGAGCTGAATTTTTACAACAAACGAGCACATAAATAACTATGTTGATTTTGGTAAAGAAATGTTTGTTTAGGTTTTGTTAAAAGTCAAATGCATAAACTTCTATTTCCGCCTTTATAATCGGAAAACCCATGCGCAGTTATTCATCTGTCAGTAAAGGCTTTATTTGTATCGCTCCAGAATCCCAATATTCCGCTTCGAATCGGATTATTTCCCGCATGTAAACGTATTCGGTGTCATTCGTCACGCCGGTCAGAATTTTGCTCCGGGCACCGATCGAAACAAAGAAACGTTGTCCGCGTCAAGCTAGCCCCTAATTACATTTCCACTCGAACGAATCTGCTATCCCGCAGTGCTGATGCAGTTTTAAATGCGAGGTAACGGCGTAAAAATGTGGTCAAAAGCATCAAACCATTCAGACTTGAAAATAAAAATAGCAAAGCTCACATATGGTTCTACCTGTACTTCCATATTTGTAGGATGTGCAATAGTTTTCAAATTTTGTTTGCTTGTACTAATTATACATAAAATAATTATTTGGTTAATAACAAGGGACTATGGTTGGCATACTAGCGACAATCGGTTTCTGTAACATGACACTAATCGCAACACAAGCATATAATTGTAAAAAAACAAGAGAGCTGAGGGGTACTATTGGACCCAACTCGTGTCAGAAAATATATTTAAGTTTTTACTCACTAAAAAGAATCCCTGGACTCAATTCCTTAAGTTTGTATTTTTTGTTTCTTTTCGACCCCAAATTTGTCAATATTTTGTTTAAAACTGTAATAACAAAACTGAATCGATGAAAAAAAAAAATGATTAACATATTTTGTACAACCCTTACCACAGAGTGGTAAAACATATTTATAAAACAAAATTGTACAGCTTTATAATTTTTGTTTTTCACCAATAAACCTTAAAATAAACTAAGTAGAAGTTGATTATAAAATTGTGATTATATGGATCAATAATCTAGTCGCTCGACATCAATAGCGAAATCCTAATACCCCTACCAAACTTCAACAGCATGTTTATAGAAAATTATTTTCACAATAAATATAATCAAAGTTAGAAGATGTCTGTGTGGGTACCAACCTCTGCTCTAACTCCAAACTCTTAAAACAGCTATCTTATTATCAATGATATTCTAATTCTTAACCCAAACATAACTGCATTGTTCAACGATGAAAAAAAAAAATACCATTGCAACCCTTAACATTACCCCGCAAACGTTATCAATGCCATGAAATGCAATTCTCATCCCTAACACTATGTTGTAATCAATGACAATAAAGACAATTTGAACCCTAACCCCTAATTCAATATTTACCGTTTTTATTCTAACCCAAATTTGCTCAATTGGTATCAATTATAATGAAGACAATTCTAATCTTTATGCCCTTAACCCTAACATTCCTGAGTTATCAATGACAATAAAGGAAATAGTAATTCTAACCTTTACCCTCAATCCCTAACACCAAAATGCTATATTGTTTATGAATAACGACCTTTAACAAAAAAAAAAAAAGACAATCATAAATGCAGTGTTGGTAGGACCCCACCCAACCCCTCTTTCGATAAAGATATGGCTACCTGTCTCAGGACAAGAAAAGACATGTTCACCTTCAGGAGCGAGTTTCCTCGTTAAATCCCGTTGCCGCCTGATCAAAATAATCCAGGCCGATGCGAAGTCGCTTAGTGAGTTAGTGCTGCGAGGGTCGAGAGTGCCCTCGGAAGAAGGAGGATGTTTCCCAACCTTCGCAACGCTTCATGTGACCGAGCGGCATCAGGCCTGCAGTCATGAGATCTGGATTTTTTTTTTCTCTCTCGCTGAGGAAGAACAATGTAGGAGTACGACTTGTGGTAGAGATTTTCTTGCAGGGGAAGTTATTACAATTTTTTACAGCTAGTAAGTGCCCTGACATGATCTCAATGGGCTTACTTTCATGGTTGGTTCAGTAGTTAGTGTGCCTATATCATACCTGTCGCGCTCCATGCCCTTACAAACTACAAAATAATCTTGCACTATATTTTTTTAAATTGGTTTATTTATGTAGTTTAACATGTTATATTGTACTCGTGTTTCGTTATATTATATATTTTGTTGTGAGATACTGAGTTGCTCGACATGAATGAGGTTTATTATAAAAAAAGTTCAAAAATGAAGTCGCTTGGATGTTCACTGTAAAAGGAAAAATTACATGCAAATAGAATTAAGTAGAATTTTCTTATTCAAATTATTAATTTATTTTCTTCATTAAATTATCTTTGGTAATATACCGATTAAAGGCATAACCACAAACCTGTCTTTTTTCATTTTCTCCTTAACTTCTTGATACAACATCATCAAAGCAAGTGAGCCGGTTCTCTAAAAAGAGACGGACTTCCTTTCACTACACAACTACCACAGAATGATGCATGATGGGAAATCCCCAGGCGGCAGACGCACAGTAACATCAAACCGCTCGCTTCGTTTGCAACGGAAAAACGATACAGAGGCTACCGCGGCGAACTGGGTTGACTATAGATTTGCCGTTTGGTGATCGTCGGTGTATAGCGGATGGTACACATCATTGACAAATTTGCATTATTCCGTACACGTCTTAAAATGCATCATAAACGTACAGTATGACAGGTATGCTATATTTCATGGTTTTGTCTGTAAGAGCTGGTTGGTTGCTGTTGGGTTTCTGATATAGCAGACCTTGTCTCTCGTTGTCATGGAACTCCATGTGCAGGAATCTTTTGTTCTGAAACCATACTTTCAAATGTGTCATGTTTAGATAGAGCAGGGGTCTTCAACATGGCGCTCCGTAAGGACAGATGAGATGCCTGTTAACAGCTTGGTGGGTCATTGTAATTTTCTAATTCCATAAATTGTTATTGTACTAATCCATATCAAACGGAATACTCTTTGTCTCCAACCTGAGAACTACTATTAATTAATGCAATCAATTTAGAGTTACTTAGTAAGTTTGGCTTGTGTCCTTTAAAAGTTTTGCTCATGATAACAAATTAGGGAACATTTGTTAGTATTCCGTTTTATTATAAAAAAATGACTAGAAAGAAAATTATATCACATTTGGCATTTTTCACTGCTGTAAACTTCTACATAAGTCAGGATTCCGTTATACCAGCAATACCAAACTATCCACATGCTCTTCCCACATTATTGTTCTTTGTTGTCTGCACCCTGCAGTTGGTCCTCAGTCTCTTGATTGCTTTCGGGTGTCTCTGGCACTCCCTGCTCGCCGGCGGCCCCTTCAGCCTGTGTCTGGGCAGAGTCTTTGATCTGCGCCTCTGCTCTTTCCTTTCCACCATCTTGAGTCTCTGTCTCCATAGCTTCGTCCTCTTTCAACTCTGAGCTCTCAGCTGACTCGGCCTGCGGCGGAGGCTTGGCTAGCTGCTGCTTTAGAATATAATTAAAGTCAAGATAAGTACATACAAGATGTCCAGAACTAGTTGGGAGTACCTGTCGGTGCTTCTGCGAAGTTTGCATCATGTGCATATACATGTTGTAGACCATGTTAGTCATCTCTGGCATGTTTTGCACCGCGTGGTCTGGACGGGTTGCAGCCTCTCTCTGGAGAGAAAAAAATAATTGTACGCTAGACAATTCCCGAGGCAATTGTGACAGATCTGGAAGATGATAAAGAGATGTATAACTTGATTGTTTTCTAAATGTTTGCATTTACATGTTACCCTTTTAACTCAGTGAAGTGTATCTGTAATCTTTAATTTGGTTTTGTGGGGGAGACTCCCCCCAGTATTGCCAAGTTCAGTTCAGATGGGCTCATTATTGTTAGCAATAAGGAGATGAATTGTGGAAAGTCCAAACATCACATTCATGGTAATAACATTTTAAATGGGCTCATCTGGAATGCATTGAGCCCATTCATTTTGCTGAGGTACTATAATACCCAGGAAAGTTTCCAAGTGTGTCAATGTCCCACATGAAATTTCACCATTTGGTTTATGATTGAGTCATTAGCATAATTCGTTAAAATGAAGCAGTTATCATTTAAGTGTTAGCATATTTTTCTTAGCAGTTACCATAACTTCTTAAAATGTAGCTATTAGCATGTTACCATCAGCACAATTTTTTTGCATGAAACAGTTAGCACAAAGCTATAACATTGACATTATCATATTTTTTCAGCATTTATCAATTAGCTGTCAGTATGACTCGTTAGCATGTAGCTGTAAGCATTACTTTTTAACATGTATTCATTATCATTTGTTAGAATTTAGCTGTTATTATGACTCATTTGCCCTTTGCTGACAGTGTTTACAGATAGCATGAGCAAGCATAGCATCAGCCTGTCACAGCTAATACTTGGGCTGGCTATGCCAGCCCAACAATCGCTAGTAGTGCATGTAGCTGTTTAGCATTCACCATTTACCCATGGTTAAATTTAATGTGGATCAGTAACACACTCAAACCACCTCTGAAAACTCCCTGGTTACCATGACTACCCATGCATTCCGGATGGAACTCTTTCTCCATTCACTGTTAATGGCTTTTTCCTTGTTTAGTAGTTAATTGTATTTACATGATAACTCGTATCGGTGTAAAAAGCAATAGCACACAATTCTCAATTGGGCCAGAATTTTTGGTATACGAATCGTTGGGCTACTTTAAAAGCTTTGGGAGAAAGAGTCATCACTAATTATATAGATTTGTCAAAATTAGCAAGAAATCACTAATTATCTTTTACTATGTAAGGCAGGTTAGATCCTTTAACCACACAAGTGGTAGGGGTGCCATTCCCCGTCGTGTGTCTTGGGCAAGTACAGCCTGTCCCTATCCTGCACACTCATGATTGCTTACTTCACCAGCTCCAACATGAAAACGACGATAAGATTGTCAACTGAACAATGTAAGTCTTATTTTATCAGTGGTACAGGTTCATTTTTAGGTGTTTTAATGAGTGTTCTAAGCGTTGGCACTCATAATCCCATTGATATCAAGGATAAATACTTCAATTTCCAGTTAGCATGCCTACCTAGCTCAAAACAATGTACAGATACGTACATAGTGTCTTATTCGGGCAAAGACCATGCAATGCAGTGCTCGCTTATGGTAAACAATATTCACTAGGTTAGAATCCATAACAATTGTAACTCACAGGATGCTCCTGGTTGTAGTACTCGTGCGGTCTTATGTGCAGCTGCAGGGGGCGCTCCGCCAGCTGCTTGAAGGCGGGAGTCAGTTCGAAGCAATTCTGGAAGAGCGCCACGCGGCCGAAGATGTAAAGGCCCAGACGGGCTCGGGACATGGCTACCACCAATCGTCTCACGTCCCTGAGAGAAAAAGATGGCGGAACGTTAAAACGCTAATTTGAGCCAAAATCCTACATAGAAACCTGAGATATAAAACATGACCCCACAATCAAACCAATGTATTATCTAGCACATCCTAGTGGTTGAGAAAAATTTTAACGATTAACTATAACTTATCATATAAACCTGTAGTTTTTTAAAATTAGGAGTCAAGACACTTTTAGTCTCCATGGTTTGTATTCTTCCATGTACTTTTAAGCATTTGTTTTGGATTTCCTAACACACTACAGTGACATTTAGTGGTCACATCACGCGCATTGTCCCTTTAATATTTCCTTACCGGAGATGTCCGACAGCTTTGGTCCTAACCAGTGAGAGTATAATGTAATCGTTCTGCTGCCCCTGGAACCTGTCCACTGTCGTCACCTGCAAAAAAAAAACAGAAAACCTGATAAACAACAAGGTTCATACACATTCTTCATGTCCAAGCCATTTTTCCAGTTTGTCCAGTGCCATTAAAAGAAGAAAAACAAGAAAACTGTGTATATATGGGATTTACATAAAGGATTTTTAATCTTGGTTGTGCATTTTTAAGGACAAGATTTTTAGCTCTAGAGTTATTTGCGAATATATTTGTTGCTGAGGTAAATAGGTTTTGGGTAAAAATAGTAATATGCAGCTTCCATTTTCAGTTACAGGAAGGTTCTTCCCATTACATTATACCACTGGGGAAATGCTACCTTCATTTTCTGCCTGACCTATAACTGATACATAATCCTTGCACATTTTATAGTGTCTTGTTTAGGTGGAGTATGCATCTATTCTTTTTAGCGCGATAATGTTGTGCAAACTAATGCCAGCTGCCGTTAATCATGAGGGGAAAAATGCAATGGCAACGTGAAGCCACCTAAGAGCACTGACACTGTTATTTTTAAGCAGACTTGTTGACAAAACATAACAATTTAAAGCATTTACATTTCCTTCAAATTCAAAGATTTCAAGCACCGGTTCAAAACCTGCGACAAACTCTCAGAAAATCCGTTTTCCGCATGCAAAATAAACCGGAGCGTGCTCCAGGATTTTGTTGCAAAAAAGAAAAATCCTCCTGCGGAAATACAAGGAGGCGTCAGCGCTCGAGTGCGAGTGTTATCGCCCCGTGACACACGGTCTTCTCTAAAAGGGATTACCTTTGCAACACTTTTGCCTCTTACCTGGACCTCTGAGACTCAGGAGAGGAGGGGGGGTTACAGGATCATGGCTAAGTTGTTTTTTTTCATGTGTAAAAAAAAAAAAGGGGGGGGGGGGGGGAGAATCCGAGTCAGCCAATTCTCTCAGACACGGTAGTAATCCTGTCACAATACTCGCAAGTCTGACACCAAAAGAGGAAGTGCTACAACGCTTGCAAACAGTTTTGCGTTCTGATATGTATCAGACCAGAAATGGCCAAACTCAACATTGCTTATCAACCCTAATGCCACAATATAATATCCATTCGACTAGACAAGACACTAAACAAATAGTATTTAGCTTGACAGATACACATACCTGTTGTAAGGAAACAGGATGAATCAACCAACCAGACTAATTACCTAGCTAAACCCCCCAAAAAGTGACCTACCAAACAAACAAACTAAGTATGATGGTAACAAATCTAAAAAGCATTTTTTAACCAAGTAGCACACCTGACCAACCGATGATTTATGAACTAATAACATAAATTGACTGACCAAAATGCTTCAACAATTGAACTAGGCAACTGGTATTGATGCTAACAAACCTTAAAGGCATATAATTGAACCAATTTACTCGCCTGACCAACCAACAACCTAATTAAAAAACAACTGATAGACTGACCAGACAACCAACTAGCCAAATTGACAACACACCAACCAACCAAAATGGAACTCATTTACAGCTTATTAACCTATCCAAAAGTATAACTCTAACCAACCAACCAACCAGCCTTACAGTTTATTAACCAATTCAAAATAACAAACTAAACCAACAAAAAATATTCAACAATCCACGTAACCCATGGTTTACATAACTGACTAAAATGAA
Source organism: Urocampus carinirostris (assembly GCF_059441175.1). NCBI lineage: Eukaryota > Metazoa > Chordata > Actinopteri > Syngnathiformes > Syngnathidae > Urocampus > Urocampus carinirostris. The sequence continues at coordinate 34,733,360 of NC_142363.1, read as the reverse complement.
TGAGAAAACCAAGCAAACCAACGACTTCCATCCATCATCTGCACCACTTATCCTCATTAGGGTCGCGGGGGTGCCGGAGCCCATCCCGGCTTTCTTCGGGCAGTGGGCAGGGTACACAGGGACAGACAACTTACTTAGGGACAATTTGCAACCGGCCAATTCACCTGACATGCATGTTTTTGGAATGGGAGAACATGCAAACTCCGCACAGGAAGGCTGGTAGCTAGATTTGAACCCATGGCCTTTAGAACTATACAAGCAGCACACGAACACGCAGCGCTAGATCAATAAGACACATTAGCGCGCATTGAAGCCACCCGGGCCGAGTGGTCAGAGTCAGCCGCCTAGCTAAGGGCAGCGTGACAAGCGCTACGACGCTAACAGAATAGCGACCGCTATTTTCTTTCATTGTCGGAACAGGTGCAGCACCCGAGGCGACGACATGCACGCATAATGGCCGCCTGCACACGGGCCTTGCTGTGACTGCGCTCGACTTGGTCACACAATACCAGCAGAGAAATGTGGGTTTTAAAAGGGAAGGTTTGTTAAAAATGTTTAATAAAATGTATAAAACGAAGGTGAACTTTTTTTAGAGGATCATTACAAAACTTGTCAAATCGATAAATAGCTGTATACAATATCATACTTGTTTATTTAAAAATAAGTTAAAGTAAACAAAATGATATGTTTTAGATTTTAATTAACGTTCTAAAGTAAAACCATACAAAATAACATTTAATGTACTATAATATCATACGTATTTCTCACTTTGGGCAGTAAAAATGATGTACTTTTTATACTGCTTGTTTAATAGTCTTTTTTCACTTTATTAATTTACCTTAATAATAATGTAAAGATATTACATATTATACAAAATTTCTAATACTTATTTTTTGTAATGTACTCAAGTAAAATGATAAAATATTAGTATAATACTTCTTGTATAACATTTGCTTTTTGTTTTACCCTTTTTAAGTATGCCAGGAAAAATACTTTGTAATACACTATTTGTCCACTGCCGTATAATTATAATGAGGTAAAATAACAGGTGCTTATTGTACCAATTGTATAAAAAGAATACTTGTTCTACTACATGTATATATATTCTTTGCACTTTATTTTAACGTATTAAATATTGCACTAATACGATCCCAAAACTGTATGTAACATCCTACATGCCCACATTTCTTGTGTAAATATTGTGTAAATTATAACATTATCTTCTTTGTTCATTTATCTTCTTTGTTTTCTGTTATCCTCACTGTTAAATGTGAACCTGGAGTGCCTGGTCCAATTTCGTTGTCACAATATGTTCAACCCATTTTGTAACAAAAACAATAAAGGTAGATTCTATTCTATTCTAAAGTAAAGCCATGACTTTTCCAGACTAGTGCATCGACGATCCGGGTGATTTTCAAAATAATATTAAAAACATTAAAAAAAAATTAACATTAAAAATAAGAAGTAAATAAGTTTTACGACTGAACGGTCACAAGCTTTTCTGAATTTCCAGCGTGGGTCGTAAAAGGCAATCCAATATTCCCGGAAACGGTGAGCATGTGGGCAGACAAGTGGAACATTATCTTCTCATTGACATTTTCTCCATTTGGTCTTTGAGACGTCATCGGTGACCAGTGGCGCCAAAACTCAGTGAGTGACCATGTACAAACATAGGGAGATTCTGGCAGGCCGCCGGGTTTTAATTGGTCCCGCCAGAGTGTACTAAACTTACATTTATCATTTTGAAAATAAAAATCATGCTGGATATTTGTGTCTCTCAGTCAGAAGAAATCTTGGTCAGTCATACCCTTCCCCCATACATAGTTTTATTGGGTTGATGCGGAATTTGCCCCGCCTGCACTGTGATTAGACGGTTGGGTTAAGTGTGACATTGATGAGTGTCCCATTTTTCACGACTCTCAAAAAAACAAAAAACAAAAAAAACATTTAGTGTCACGTGTTCCACGTAGAAAACCTGCCCAGCGCCTAGTTACAATGCCAGTAAACATGTAAAAACACAGCATTATGGCGTTATAGGAGCAATCACAAAAGCAGTGGGACTGATATTTATCATAAGTGAGGAAAGCAAGAGTGCTGATTTAGATATGCCCACCAATTCTCACTGGCAATCAGGTAAGTTACCCTAGATGTGAAAATGCCATAAAGCGGACTCAGTGGGTTTGATGACTCAACATTTTTTTTCACTCTCCAAGGTCAGATTGACATCGACTATCAACATTGTCTTTTGCAGGCAGTCAGTAACGTAGGTTATCCTAGACGTGAAAATGCCAAAAAACACTGGACATGGCCATTTTTTGGTCAGCTCATTACGACATTGAATATCAATGCCATATTTTACCTGTATTTTGGTTTGTTTGTATCTTAAAATAGTACAGTATCAGCACAGGGGACAACACTTGTTGTTCTTCATCTAATTACAGAACAAGGAAATTATTTCTGGAAGAAACTTCTGTCTTGTTTAGAGGCTTCATGGCCAAATTAAAGCACTTTCAAAGCCATTTTCTTAATTTCTCCAGTACATTTTGGGTCTCTTCACCCGTCTTTCTGGGTTCGACATGCAGGGGGCAAAAAAGCTTCACATGACAACGTTATACAAACTAATGCCGGCTGCAGTTAGTCACAAGGGAATAATAAGCGCAAAAGCCGTCAGCTTGATTGATTTTTCTTGCATGCCCTATCGAGTCAGACTGCCGGGAAACAAATCAAATCCTTTTCCAAGTACATCACCCTGAATTCAAGCACCCGTATGAACCCTGTGTTTACCGTGCATTGTGGGTAGTTCCATGCATAGTTTGCAAGGGGACAACATTTTCTTCCGGAGGGAGCAGATGCCTCAGCCGTCCTCGACCGGGGGGTCTCACAAAATTGTATGGGAAAGCCTGATGTCCGTCCCCTCTCCTCATTGTTTTTTTCCTAGAAGATGCCCCTCCCCCACTCCCCTCCCCCTTATGAGCAGCCTGTCATGAGGAAGGCATCAGATGAGAGGCGGCCGGACATTTAGCATGACCAAGCACAACTGGCGAGTGGCTGTCAGGACCGAACGCCGGCAGAAAAAAAAGACAAAAGGAGGAGATGACAGTCACGGGAATGCTGACGGAAGCTGTCCAGGTCGCGTGGCGCCCTTATAGCGCGGGGAAGAAAATGGCATCCCATCGAGCGCTACATATCAAATGCCACTATGTCAGATTCACATAACCACCAGTCCTAGGAGCTCCTTTTCAGCCGTTCCCCCACATCAAACAAATAGGACTACTTTTCATTGTTGGCAAAAGAAGCCCCCTGATACAGTATCTTTATCATCTGGTCGCCGTACCTTTTCACTTTAAAGCAACATGAGCCAGACCTCGCTTTGAGATGTGACAAGACCAATACTATATCCCAAGTTCCTGGGGAAAAACCTAACCTTATACTCAATACCCTTGTTTAAAAACATATTTTGAAACCCAAAATGTGTTGTTAACCCATAAAACTAAACAAACTCTACACCTATCTACAGTAAAACCTCAAGACCTGGACTGAAATCCTACTTTTAGTTTATACCCCCAATTTTAAACCCTACACCTGGGTTTGATACACTAATCTGAAACACAAATTGTGGAATAAAACTTTAGAAGTAGACTAAAACCTTACTCCAATTTTAAAAAAATATACCTAGTTTAAACTCCTTCTCTTATCTGAAGGCTTCTCTCTCAGTCTTCCTCATGCCATGAGGCTCTTTAACTCCACCTGGGGGAGTAAAAGCCCAAATTAAACCCCAGCCCCACATTTGCTCATTACCCTATTTTTATGACAGTGTGTATTTTCCGTATCACTATTTAAATACTCTATATCAACACGTTATATTGGGTATTTTGGTATTCTATATCTTTATTTTATTATTTTATTTTTCAACACACGGATACTGCTGGAAGTGTAAATTTCCCTACCGGGATGAATACAGGATCTATCTAAAAGTCCAAAATTCACTGATGTCTTATCTCCTGTCATTGAGTGTTAAGGAATGTTAAAACGGAAAGCCTTTGGCTGCAAAACACCAGATGCCATTCTTCTCCCATTTTGTATACGTCATGTGTTTTCTGTCATCAACCAGACTATTACTTCACACAGCAGCTAAAATCTTAGCCCTACCCACACCCAACCTCTCAGAATTATATAACAAGTCCATCCCCCAAAAGTACAGATATCACTCACCCATTCCACCACTATTTCATCCTGCTACTGTCTAGGAGCAGATACAGGACACGAAGGAAAAGCCTGATCCCCTACACCATCACCTTGCTTATTTCTTAGGCCCCGGTTACAGTCGATGGAGGTGAATTTAAATAAATCTATCTCATCTAAATCTGACCATTCCGGACAGCTATTACAAAGACGAGCACGTATTTACTACTGCGCTGATAGAAAAAAACAATGAGAGCTGTGTGGCTTGAAACGTGAGCCCTATATTTCGAGACGCCAGGGCAACCCTACAGCGGAGAATAGTGCCAGATTGATCCCGAAAGGAGAAAGACTCCCCTTACCTTGCTCGGTTGTCCGAAAAAGTGGTTGTTGGCGCATCTCTGGTTGATGACGTCCCGGATGAGATGCTTCTGCCCGTTGTAGGTGGTGAGGATGCTGATGCGCTCGGCCGGGTAGCCCAAAAGTCGCATGTACATGAAGAGGGCCACGCAATATTCCGCCTCTGCCAGGTTCTGATTGGTTGAAAATATCCGAATTACAGGACAGATTGTTTTTAGGAATGCAATCAACACTTCTGCGGTTTGTTTTCCTTTTCCCAATAAAAAGGAAATCCGTTTTTCCACACGACACTATTGAAATAACGCATCTGGCTTTTCTTTTTTTTTTCCCTTTACATTTCCAACATTCCGTCCTCGGCCGAGACAGAAAGCAGACGTGACTTCCCTAAGTTCATTTCAACTAAACTAATTAGAGAACATCCTCTCAAAGAAAGAAAAAGAAGCCACTAGCAAGGAGAGGCCGGCCAATCCATTATTCATGATGGGTTCTCCCGTCTTTGCTAATTCTTGCCGCAGACTCATCAACACTTTCCGAGCCGCAGTCACACCCGCAACGCTGCGACACGCTTTTTTCACCGTACGCTTGCTCGCTTTAAAGCGACAGTGTGTCAATTGGGGCGACTCCTAGTGGTTTGAAAATACTACAATTGTTTCAGTAAAACGCCATCGACTCAAATACTGAGCAAAAACACATGTAATGTATGTCCCAGCGATGCTTTTAGCACTTAATGGACACACACAGTTGAGTCCTGAATATGATGGTTGCCAAAGTCCCGTCATTTAGGCATATTTCACTATTTTCCTTCTCTAGCCACTCATGTTAGCCCCTTGGCTCTAGGCTATGACTTGCAGCTATCGTTAGTTTCTCTTGCTCCATCCTTCAGTGTCATTCATCTTTCAAAGCTGGTCATGCGAGGGGGACGTTGCCGGGTCTCGAGATTCAGCCATTTTTAACCAAGGTTTCCTCCTCTAGCCATTCATGTTAGCCACTTCGCAGCAGATTACGACTTGCTGCTAACCGTAATTGTTGGCTATTTCTCCTTCAGTGTCACTCGCCATTCACAGCTGCTCATGTGAGCAAACATCAAATGAGTCTAGTACTTTTTTCTTCACTGTTTTCTCTTCTAACCACTCATTTGAGCAAATTGGCTGCAGCCAGTATTGTCTTTGTTAGATGCTCCCTACTATTTGCAATATATTGTTACTAACCTTTTTTAGTAGCTTCTCCCGCTTGCTGCAAAAGTTAGCCACTTATGCCAGCTCTGACCAACTCCAGCTATCGGCTCTCTTCAGCCGCTCCGGGTGATAAAATTTTGCCCACCCAAAAAAATATGGTAGTAAGCTTTTACCAATAGGTATCCTTTGGGCTTCTATAGCGAGTGTTCTTTACATGTAGAGGTTCTTATGGGTAGATTGTTACACACTGTCACTTTAAGAGTCGCGTGCGATATCAGTAAAACATGAGCTGGTCATTTCATGCTTCTCTTAATTACAGAGGACAGTCATGAGCAGACAGTTTCCCGACCTTGGCCACGCAAGGTCGTTTGAAACCCGAGGTAGATGATGCAAAGGGGATTTAAGGACACGTCCAGAAAGAGTCAAAGTCATTTGTTGGCGGTATCAAACTTCCTCCATTTTTACTGCACTTTTTTGAACCGAGAGTTATGAAATCAAGAAAACTACCAAGCACTTAGAACTTAAGAAATGAAACCCAATTATGTTTTAAAGTGACAGTGCGTAATACAGGTCGTTGTAGTTTACATTGGAGTTTTATTCACACAGAGCCGCTTACAATGACAATAGCAGCTTGCCATAGCCTGCAGGCAAGTGGGTAACATGAGTGGCTGGAGAAGAAAAGTGTAGAAAAAAAAGCAGGGGTTGGTCAGAACTGATCTGTGCAGCTAACTATCAGCTAGGGCATTTAAAGAATACAATTCAACATAAATGTAGAAATAGAATATTTGACTAGAAACCAAGTACCGACCTGGTAGAAGTAAGGGTTGGGCTCGGACTCCCCCACGCCGTTGAAGTCCTCCACGTTGACCAGCTGGAAGTCGTACGCGAGGCCCGGGTTGGGCACCTGAAACTCGGGCCGCTGCTGCACGTGGGGCAGGTTGCCCAGTTGCTTGTAGCGCCAGTTGTACAAATTGCACAGGCTGGAAACGGAGAGGGGGCTAGCGTTAGCGAAGGCGGGTTAGCCCGAGGGCGCTAAGGAGGCTATCGTCACGGCGCTACCTGGCGCGCGCTCGTCCTTGGGCGTCCAAGTCGACGGTGGGCACGCCCAGGCGCACAAATCGCGTGAAGAGCGACTGCTCCATGTTGGAATATTTCTGGAAGGCCATGTTCTTGATGACGGGCGGCAACTGGTGGTGGTCGCCGATCATGATCCAACGTTTGAGACGGCTGAAACCGTCCTCGGGGTTCTGGAACCAAAACGCTTTTGTTTGATTCCGGATCTTCTTAAAAGCCTTTGACGTTTATGTCATTATGTCAATTATCCTCGTGTAAGCTAACCTTTGTATCCGTTAACCTTGAGTTAGTCAAACGTGTTGGTGAACTTCACTATCGTTACATTTTTAAGTGAGTTAACATCTGTGTTAGTGAACCCCGGTCTTAATTAATTTTGTGTTGGTAAACGTTGTGTTCGTTAACCTTTGTTTTAGTTAACACTGCTCTTAGTCGTGTCTGAAACTCGTGAGAAAAAGTTAGTGGACACCCAGGCAGACAACACTGAAAAGTTGCCTGCCTCATTTTTCACAACTTGATACACACAAAAAAAAAACAACAACATTGTTGTAAAGTATTAAGGATTGATAATCAGAATATATAACAAAACAACACTTTAAAATGAAGTTTATTATAAATTTCAGTTTGTACCCGTATTTACTTGTCTTCATTCATACAATGTTTGTGTTGCGTGGTCTGCTACAAGCCACGTAAACTCCTCTTTCCACGATGCTTTTCATGTACGTTTACATTTTGTAGCGTCATCTATTTTGTCAGCTTCTTTTGAATCTTTCTTCTGGGGCTTAGGTTCTGGCTTGATTCCTAACCACTTCTCCATTTTTCTTGTGTTCTCTGTGCGTCTACTTTGGACAATGATATGCAAATACAAAACCTTATAATGCTCGGGAAAGTCCGGAAGCACGTCGTTATTCGATCCGGGCTTCCGATTGGCTGCAGAGTATGCAAATTGCCAAACGAACCGAAATTTCCGAACCGAACGAAGATTTCGAAATTGGAAAAAAGCAAACTTTTGATTTGAAAATCAGGCGGAGACATTTTGTAAGTTGTACGCCCGACGTATAAGATGCACGCCCCAGGCCTCCAGGCAAACGTTATTTCAGACACTGCTCCTAGTTCATATTGCTTTGGTTAATATTGTGTTAGTTGAGCTATGTCTTGTTTAAGTTTGTGTTAGTTAACGTTGTGTTCAGTGACTTTCGTGTTAGTAAACCTTCGGGTCAGTTAACATTTATGTTAGTTAACCATAGTGGACATTTCAGTTAATTTTGGGTAAGTGCTTGGCAAATAAACCAATGAATCAATTTTAAAACAGACAATCTGAAAAACTGGCTCAATAGTAAAACCCAGAGTATTTAAGAGTGTTACCTGACTTGGTAAAAGCTTATGTCACATTTTCTTTTATGCTAGGCTGCCGTTGACGACGATAGACATTCGGGATATTTTTCTGAATCGGGAGAGATAATAATCACTAACTTGTGGTTTGAGGCATTAACGGACACAATAAAGACATGGTTTAAACATTTTCACAAGACATGAGTGTCACATTTTAATCGATTAAATAGGGACCGTTTTCTAGAAGTTTTTTTTTTCCCAATCAAAACAACTCGATTGGTCATAGAACGCTTTTATTTTTTTTGCCTATTTTGTGTCGTTGCCGTGGTTTCTCCGGTTGTCAAGTCCGGCTCATTAGCCAAGAAACTGCGAACGGCACGGAAAGGGCCGACGCGCTCCGCGGCGGTTGTTACTGGGGCCGGCGATCTTAACGATCTCGTCCGCAAACAGACGTTAGCGCGGGCAATTAGGCGCAATCTGCAAAGACAAGCGTCATTACTCTGCCCGCCGCTCGCTCGTCCGTCAAGACGTAATGAGAACGCCGTCGGAAGGAAACAAGACCCCGGTATAGAAAAATACAACAGCCCCCTCCCGGGATACGACATAAATCCTTACTGAGCTGGGATCGCAAAGTGAAATTGTCGTATAATGGGATAGAAAGCTACGCTAATTAGCGCTAACCCCTGAGTGCCTCAACTAAAAACAAATGATAAATACTTGTGTGTAATATATACGTTTTGGATTAAATAAGCTTGAAAATGCATATTAATGTAAAAGAAAAATGACATTTCATTTGCTGTATGTATTATTGCTAACATGCACCCTCATTTTTATCAAAAATCTTGTATACGATTTTGTTTCACTTTGTGGCAAAGGTTGTTAATCACGTGCAACCACAATTAAAATCATGGATTAAATCAGATTTATTATCAGATGCACCAAATACTTGTTTCATTGTGTTTTGGGGTTTATTCATATCAACTTTCTTTTTTCTGTTCGTGACAAAAATAGTGTGGTAATGAGATATAATGTAATGCCTTTTTGTATGTTAGCTATATCACTGGTGATCTAATGGTTGGGAATCGGTGCTCTCGGCGTGACGCCGGTTCGATTCTCGTTGCATCGAATGTTTTTGGTGGTCAGTAATTTCAACTCATACGGCAATATACTACCCGAAAACCTTGTTTAAAACGCACACCCTAACTTTGTGTTATTTTTAGTACGTTATTCACGAATACATAAGGTACTTTTAGTGCGACTTGACCTGGTCAAGCGGAGTAGCGTGTGGATGCGGAAGGATAAGAGACGCAGCAAACTCAAAATGAAATAGATTTTAAAAGTTCCACTTGCGAGGAATGTCATACCCTTAGAAGGTTTCTTAGCTTTAATCACCCCCATATTCTTTAATAATAGTCCTGATCCTTGATTGGTTACAGCCATGCATCTTAGCAAAGGTTGCAATTTGTGTTCTTCATTTCCATGGTTATCATGTTAATGAGTCTCCTTTAAGCATCACTTCAAGCATTGTACAAAAAATACAGTATTCTATCACCAACACGCAGTCTTTAGTTAAACGTGACTGAATGAAGAGGAAGGCATTGTGGGAGGTAGTTCTGCCATTGGCATATCAGCACCTTAGAGATGCTGTGTCGCAGAACGATAGCAGGCTAGCATCTTATATGTGGTCAACCAATAACTGAAATGCATCTTACAGACGTAACAAAGTTGGGCCACGTGAAATATTGGTTGCTGATGTCGTATAGAGGGGGTTGAAAAAAAATCTTAATTCAGACCGTAAAGTGAACCCATCATAAGGTGGAGTCACCCCAGGGATTTACGATACCTGCAAGAGGAGCGGGATGAAGGTCTCGATCTCCAGAATCTGAGCGGCTTCCTCCATCAGGATGTTGTCATACTGGCGAGCGCAAAGAAGCGAGTCAATAAAGCCCGAAAGAGGAAAAAAAATTGAGGAGAGTGACCTTGAATCCCAGCTCCACAAGGTCGTGGCGTTTGAGGGCGGCGTGCGTGCAGGTCATGGCGATGATTTTGGCTTCCTTCACCAGAAGGTACTTGGTGCGGTCCAGTCCGCTGCGGAGAAGCTCGAAGGCTCGGAACTCCTAAGGGGAAAATATAGAAGAGGATTCGATATTAGACGATTCGTGAAGGGCATTCTTGGTTTTCATGGGAATTATTCTTAGACACAGGTGTCAAACAGGCGGCCCGCGGGCCAGATCAGGCCCGCTAAGGGATTGAATCCGGCCCGCGAGACAACACTCAGAGAAGCACAAGAGAAAAACAAGCTGCAGGTTGAAATATGTCAACTTGATGTTGCCAAAGCCAGGTGCCTCGAACAAAGACACTGTACTTGTATTTATTTTTCTCTCTCTCTCTCTCTCTCTCTCTCTCTCTCTTTTCCACCCCTTTTCTCCCACTCTCTCCGTCTCTTTCACTCTCTGTCTTTCTTTTTCTCTTTCTTTGTTGCTCTTTGTCTCTTTCTCTCTCTGTGTCATTAAACCTCTTATGCTTTAACTTCCTTTTTTTCCTTTTCTCTCTTTTCTCTTTCTCTCTTCCTACCCTTCGCACTTTCTTTTCTCTTTTCTCTCCTTCTGTCTTTCTATTTCTCTATGGATTTCTTTCTTCCTCTCCCTTTCTTTTCCCTCTCTCACGACTTTTTTCTTTTGTTTCTTACGCTCTCTCAGTCTCTCTTTTTCTTCCTTTGTCCCGCCCTCTCTCCTTTTCCCTCCCTCTTTCTATTATTTCTTTATCTCTCTTTTTCTTTCTCTTTAATCTACTAGTGGGCAGGACGGCGGCGCAGTGGTTAGCGCGTGTGCGGCACAGTTCTAAGGTCTTGGGAACCTCCTGTGCGGGTTCAAATCTAGCTACCGGACTTACTGTGCGGAGTTTGTATGTTCTCCCCGTGCTTGCGTGGGTTTCCTCCGGGCACTCCGGTTTCCTCCCACATTCCAAAGACATGCATTTCAGGTGGATTGGCCGGTCCAAATTGTCCCTAGGTGTGAATGAGCGAGCGAGTTGTCTGTCCCTGTGTGCCCTGCGATTGGCTGGCAACCAGTTCAGGGTGTCCCCTGCCCACTGCCTGATGATTGCTAGGATGGGCTCCAGCACCCCCGCGACCCTACTGAGGATAAGCGGTGCAGCTAATGAGATGAGATGAGATAATCTACTAGTCCGGCCCCCGACAGAATGTTTGTTCTATCGTGTGGCCCCCCGAGTTAAAATGAGTTTGACACCCCTGTTCTTAAGTGTGCAAAATTTTTTTTGGGTGGGAGGCGGGAGTTGATTTATTTGAGCGCATTTAAAAGAGTACTTTTTTTTTGTTTATCGATCTATAAAGTGTTTGATTTGGATAAAATGTATCCAATATATAAAGGGTGATTTTTTCAAATCAACTGTTCTATAGTGGCAGCATGGTGCCACAGTGGTTAGCGCGTGTGCAGCACAGTTCTGAGGTCATGAGATTGAAACTTCCTATGTGGAGTTTGCACGTTCTCCCTGTGCTTGCGTGGGTTTCCTCCCACATTCCAAACACATGCATGTCAGGTTGATTGGCCGGTCCGAATTGTCCCTTGGTGTGAATGAGTGAGTGAGTGAGTGAGTTGTTTGTGATTGGCTGGCAACCAGTTGAGGGTGTCCCCTGCCCACTGCCTGAAGATAGCTGGGATGGGCTCCAGCACCCCTGTGACCCTGCTGTGGATAAGCGTTGCGGATAATGGATGGATGGATGTTCTATAGTGTGAACGTTTGCCTTTTTGGAGGGATATTCTATATACGATCTATAAAAAGTTTTTTTTCAAGTGAATTGTTCCTAAGCACGAGAAAAAGACATGTTTAAAATCTTATTTTGTTTAGGGACATTTGTAATAATGTTTAGTTTTGCTTTTCAACATCAATGATCTTAAGGGTACTTTTATGCAATTCATAAACAATATTTTTCAAGTGAATTGTCGCAAAGCATTTTATTTGTATTTTTCAAATGTATTTTCTAAACATTGAAAGTAAGACTTCATTTATTTTTTGGAGGATACATGGAATCACATTTATAAAGGGCATTTACTTTTTTGATGAGTACTTCAAAAGCATGTAAAGAAGTCAGATTCTTTTGTGGGGAAAAGTACATCTTTTATTAATAAATCATATTTTTAAAATTGATTGTTTTAGAGTTTAAAAATAAGTCTTGATTTTTTTAATTATTCTTTAGGATACATTTTATGATACGTAAAGTTTTTCAACGCGATTGTTCTAAAGCATGAGAATAAGTCTTGATTATATTATGTCTTTATTAAATTGAGTGTGTAAATAATGCAAAAATAAAAAAAATCTATAAAATCTTTACATACTTTAATGGAACGAAAAAATGACCATCAAAACAAAGCATGTTGGGATATGACCAAAATGCATTTTTTTGACCAGGCAGGGCTGAGAAAAAAAAGGATGAAGTCTCAGGGGTTTTGATGTCTTAATGGACCCCCCTGGCGCGATACCATCGCGATGCCGGCCCGAGATAAAGAGCGAGAGAGTGGCCGATCTCGTTACCAGACGGAAATCGAACCTGAACGGACCGAAGGCGATGCGGAAGGGGCGTGGCGCGCGCCACATCTCGCTCTTGCGTATTTAATGAGACCCTATTTTCTTTTAAATATCACGGCGATCCCAAGCTCAGATGTCGACGAGGTCTACAAGATAAGAGGCGAAATAAGACAATTCCGGCGGGTGAGGATGAAGGAGGAAGGGGAGGGGCTTAAGGTCAGACGAATCAAGGTCGCCGGGCATGTTGGGTAATTTACCTGCAGTCAATAACGCCTTTATTGCTTTCTCCTCGCTGCGCTCATCAATCTGATACGTGATATCGCCGCAAGAATACGCGGCGAGCTAAGAAGAAGTGAGAACGAGAAAAAAGACAGCCCACCGTGGAAGTTACAATGGATGGGGGATAAAACTGTCCTCATTAAAACTAAAGGACCAAAATGTTAGCTTACCTCCATGTTATCATTTCCTTCAATGTAGTCATTCTTATTTTATTCTAAATTCCACTTTCACTTAAAAAAATGTGCAATAAATGATGTCATAAGGATTCCAATTTTTTCCATTCAATATCGATAAAATCCTGCCTTTGGAGACCGATATCAATATTTATTTTTTTAACTACATGCTTTATTTAAATGCGCTCCAGTGCCACACGCAGACAGTGAGAATACACGACCAAGTTGTAATATTACTCCTACAGAAAAACCAAATACGAGAAACAAGAGTACTTCATTCCTTGTTTTAACTGCATGCTCTATTAAGAAGCTTCACGCAGATTATGGTGAAGTAGAGAGGACACACGACCAATAATGCTACTACTTATAAAGTTTATCCAAATATGAAGAACATCAATACTTCATTTAAGTGCATGCTATATTTAAGAGCTCCCCGTGTATCCCACACATTACAAAGCGGGAGGGAGGAGACACAACCAATGTGTGCTATTATTTTTATAGAAAGTACATGAATGAGAAAAATAAGACTGCATGGCACTGCATGCCATATATAGAAGCTCAGAGCTCTCTGGTGCTTCACACACATTACGGCAAGGTAAAAAGGACACACAAACAAGTTGTGCTACTGCTTGAATAGAAAGCACACACGAGGAACATGAGCGATTTGAATATTTTGTTTAACTGCATGCTATATTTAAAAGTGTTCCGGTGCCTAGTACATATAGGGGAGGTAGGGAGGAGACACGACCAAGTTGTGCTACTGCTTGAATAAAGGGCACACATATGATCAACATGAGTGATTCGAATATTTTGTTTAAGAACATGATATATTTGGAAGCCTTCTAGGGCCTGCCCTAGTGCATATGAGGGTGGTAGAGAGGAGACACGACCAAGTTGTGCTACTGCTTGAATATAAAGCACACATACGAGGAACATGAGTAAATCAAATATTTTATCTAAGAACATGATATATTTGGAAGCCTTCCAGGGCCTAGCGCATATGAGGGAGGTAGAGAGGAGACACGACCAAGTTGTGCTACTGCTTGATAGAAAGCATACATACGGGAAACATGAGCGATTCGAATATTTTGTTTAACTGCATGCTATATTTAAAAGCGTTCCGGTGCCTAGTACATATAGGGGAGGTAGGGAGGAGACACGACCATGTTGTGCCACTACTTTGGCAGAAAATTGATTGAATATTATCTTGTGGCTGATTAAGTCAAGTCAAGTCATTTTTATTTGTATAGCCCTAAATCACGAAGAGTCTCAACAAGTCTTTACTTTCTATCGTGCCGATAATTGCGACGACGTATCGTGCCGTTATCGGTTTAATAAGCAATCGTGTGCATCACTAACGGTCATATTTTGCAGGTTCCATGCACGGGCGCTATTTCAAGCCTGACGAGTTTATCGGCGCGTCAATACGATCTACCGACGATTTCCAGTATCCGAATCGGCGTCACCGTCGATTACAATGACGTCCGTTAGCGGTTTCCGCGGCCGTAATTGCCCTTCTATAAATAACGGCGCCCTCCCCGGCGCGACCTTCTTACCTCCAGCTGAGTAAATATCTTCTTGATGTGTCGGAAGCAGCCCTCGGCGATGTCCATGTCCTCCTCGTAGGAGCGGCCCTTGAAAACGGGCTGGGGGGCGTTGGAGAAGTACTTGTGGAAGGGGAAGAGCGCCGCCACCGCCGCCACCTCCGGCTCGCTGCCCTGCTTGGGCTTGACTTTGCTCAGGTACTCCTCCCATCGGGAGATCACCTGTTGGTGTGGAAAAAGGACAGTTCCAGGGTTCCTAAACTCAAGCAGTTTTTAAGTTTTCAAAGCCAATTTTCCACTTTCGCCAGTCGTTGGGTCCAAAACGACCACTTAAGTGTGGGAGAGCTAAGAAAATATTGGCTAATCGTAGAAGGAAATTCAGGCAAAGACTTTTTGAGTTCTCTAGACAACTGCAGTTGGAGAAGGGAGCTTTCGACTCAAAGGATAAACTCCTTCTGACGCCCCCCTCCATGTGCGCCGTGTTTAATTGCAGTCACAAGTGTGGAATGTTTGAGACAAAGCGAAAACGACCAATCCTCCCTGGACAGTTGTGGGGGTGGTGAGAAACAAAGACAGGAAGACTCGGTAACGCCAAAAGAGAACATGGAACTGATTTAGAAATACACACCTTTGAGCAAATACATTTAAGCCTACTTCACACCAGTAACACTAGAAGAAGAAATCCAGTGTGAATGAATCCGCTGCCCTTTTGTTTGAGGTCACTGAGCGCTCCTCAAATTAATCCGCAGTCTTCACAACCCTAAATGTATCTGCGATTTACTATTGTCATTGTCAATCTTGAGTCTGGAATTATCAAGACATACGATTTTCTAGATCTTAAGTAAATAACAAATATATGTGTGGATCTGAACAATACGTGTGTAAATATATTTCCCCATATAACAAACCCCTTTCCAGCCTACATCATCACCAAAACAGTGGTAATAGCAGCACAAGTTTGAATAGAGTCAGGGAAGATTCGTTTAGTGAGTTATCTTTTTAGAGTAACAATTTACAAACACAACATGCCCAGCAGTTATTTATACAGACGGAGCTTGTGTTCAAATAATTGAATGTACTGAGAACATCATTAGGAATATCTGCGTTTGAGGTCCCCGTTTCATATCCGTGGCGATCGGGTTTAGTTTGCCAAATGCAAAGACTGCTAAAGGAATGTCATTGCAAAGCAAAGCCACCAGAGCAGTGGCAGCGTCATTTAGAAGCAGGCTCGTTTTATTTTTCATTCGATGCATCGACTGCCGAGAAAAATGGCAAACATTTCAAGCATTTGCAAGCAATACACCCAAAATGCAAGCACTTTTCAAACCTGGAAAATACATCATTCAAATTCAAGCACCTAAATGAACCCTGTATTTCGTCCCTACAGACCGCGAAAGGGGGTGTTTTTGGTTTGTGTCAGAGCGTCATGAGAATAGATATTTTATTGGCTAAATTACCTCCGGCAATATTTTTATCTTACTTTTGAAATCTCATAAGATACGTAGAGACCTAGCAAGCGATACGATACTGTATTTTTCTATTGTATTTACTTGCTGTGTCGAAAAGCAAAAACAAGATAACTATTGAATTGAATCTTGCAATTATCAAAAATACAATGAGGGCACACACGCTTTTGACATTCATTTGCATGGCTGGAACCAATCAATAATTGGGACCATCATCAACAATAAGGAACCAATTACAGAAATCACACCTTCAAAGGGCATGACTGGAAGGCATAAAACCAGTTTAATTTGATGACGCTGTCTACTCCCCCTCTGCATCCACGCACCAGCTCAAGTCACGTCACACCCAAGGTAGATCAAATTAGCTTTTACTTGTAAATTAATGTATACTGTTATCTAATCATTCAGACATATATTACCTATACATTACAAGTAATACCTACTATATACATAAAATACCAGGGGTCTTCAATGTGGTTCTCGTGGGCACCAGATAGCCCCCGAAGAAGACCCGAGTAGCCCTTACGGACTGGTTCTGAAAATAGCTAACCAGGGATATGTTATTGCAACTTTTTGGGGGGAACTTGATTTCTCACTGGCATGATGTTTTAGTTCTTGACAGAGCTTATTTGAACCCTAAATCTGGCACTTTACACTAATCAGTGAAAGGTTGAATTCCACTAATCCCCTGGAACTGAAATGCAGCAAAACAATAAACAATCTCTGTGGAGATTTTTAATCGAAATGATTTTCTCCCGCAGGGTATGCAGTGCAAGACATCGCGAGTCCGGCGATAATTAGGTGCTAGATATAAACACTAAAGTTGAACGCAGTCTCACTCGCTCCGGGGCGGTTATTTGCGGTGTAACGCGGCAACAAGCCAGTGAGGAGAAGGCGTCAAATAGAAAGGATTACAAATACTTTGATGGGGGACAGTTAACGCACACCTGTTCTCAAGTTTTGCCGTGTCATTTATGGACCACACCTGTCAACAGTTAATGCTTATGGATGCACGATAACCGTTTCATTTTTCCTTGTCTTGATACCGATAACCAATGAAATCCTGCCGATGGAGACTGATGCCGATTAAGAAAATACATAAAAAAAGTTAATTGAAAAAGTCCTCCAGTGCCTCGCACACGTTACAGAGATGTACAGAGGAGACACAACTAAGTTGTGCTACGACTTCTACAGATGATCAAAATATGAAAAACATAAATGCTTAGAATATCGTTTTTTAAAATGCATCCTATATTTAGAAGCTCTCCAAGTTCTCATGCACATTGAGAAGAGGTCTAGAAGAGACACGACCAAGTTGTGCTACTACTTCTACAGAATATCAAAATATGAGGAACATAAATCCTCAGAATCTTTTACTTGTTTCAAACTGCGTGCTATATTTCGAAGCTCTCCGGCGCCTCACACTTATTACGTACAGATAGAGAGGGGACACGACCATGTTGTGCTACTACCTCTACAGGAAATCTCAATATGAAAAACATAAATCCTTAAGAGTTTTTGTTTTTTAATCGCATGCTATATTTCAAAGCTCTCTGGTGCCTCATACTCATTACATACTGGTAGAGAGGAGACACGACCAAGTTGTGCTACCAAGAAAAGAGTAAGAGCATACCTGGTAAAGGTAGAAGTGTCCCGCAGTTTCGCAGGTGTAGGACACGTCCCCGGGGACGCCCAAGCTCTCCTGAAACCTCCCCACTTCGGTCAGCAGCTCCAGTCGACGGGCCAGCACGTAGTTTACGCGGCCGTACCTGCAATAACATTGGATTTATTTTTTTTTAATTACGTTTTTTTGTTACTATTTAACTCAAAGTTGTATTCATTTATTATCATATATGTATACACATACATTATTCGTCTTCGCTGTTATGTGAAAAAGACCAACCATTTCTTTACATAGTCATCATTCTACAACTACAAAAAACATAAAAACTACAATGAAGAACTTGTATAATGATGATGATGGTGATAATTGTGTTATTTTCTTATTTCTGTTATTCTGCCATATAGAAAATCGTACAGTATAATTATACAAACCTCCCTTTGTAATGCTATCCATTTTTTAACTTGCATTATTTCTTTTTAAAAGGGCGAGTGTTTAATATCCATTATCTGTACCGCTTATCCTCATTAGGGTCGCGGGGGCGCTGGAGCCCATCCCAGCCATCCTTGGGCAGTGGGCAGGGGACACCCTGAACTGGTTGCCAGCCAGAGACAGACAACTCACTCGCTCATTTACACCTAACGACAATTCGGAACTGGCCAATTAATGTGGAAGGAAACCACGCAAGCACGGGGAGAACATGCAAACTCGACCTCAGAACTGTGCCGCACACGCGCTAACCACGGCGCCGCCTTGCTGCCCCCAGTGTGTAATATATGATCACTATATTCTGTGTTATTGTGTAGTGAACTAAAGATGAGTGCTACAAAGCACAAGGAGAAATAGCCACCACAGAGTTTAAAAATGCCCAAACGGCGTCATTTTTCGTAATTTTCCGCAGCGTTTCGCAAGGTTTGTACTTTTTGTTGGCAACATGGCAGACAATGATGTCAGCTTCCTCTAGGTGAGCTTCATGTTAATATAAAACGAATACACATTTTTTGGCATATGAGCAGTTTCAAAAAGCACGTTTTTACATGACTGAAGTTTTGAAAATAGTTAAATCATGTAATTATTTCCTAAACATGTTAAACACACTACTGTATTCTTTCATTTTTATAAATCTTTTCCTTTTCGAATTCTACCCAATTACTAATTATCGTTTGTGTCAGCCTGCCGTCTATCCAGTGCAAACGCTTTATGAATAATGATCTCAAAAATATTAACTCTCATGGGGTGTTAACAGGACAATTTGTAATATATAGTGCCTCTGCTTTGTGGTACAAAAACAACTTTCATTCAGCTAAATAAAAAAAATGATTTGAATACTAATCAAAATAATCTGAACAACCAAACTGATGTGATCTGCACTGCTTATCCTCATTAGGGTCGCGAGGGTGCTGGAGTGGGCAGGGGAATATAGAAATGTATGAATAAATACGTACTTACGAATAGATGCCGTTTAAGTAAATGAACACATGCAATAATGATTTGCCCTTGTGTAGGTTTTAGATCAGGGGACGGTGTCATAATAGTCTGTGGTTTGCAATAATCTGTGGTCTGTGCAGCCCTTTGAGACTCTTTGTGATTAAGAGCTGAACAAATAAACATGACTTGACTTAACATTGATTTTTATATATATATATATATATATATATATATATATGGATAATTGATATCCAAGTGGCATGATGTTTTAGTGCTCAACTAGAGCAGGGGTCGGGAACCTATATACTGTATGGCTCTTTTCGCGAGTCCCTATGGCCTCGGTGACAAAATGCTACTCTTGCAAAATTCCCCCGAAACGTTTCTAGTTCGCTTAAGGTCGAGTCTGGTGCGTGCAATATATAAAGGGCACAGTTTGGTCTACAGTTTACAGTCAAGGTGTCACACCAAAGAGAAAAAAAAACACTTTTGTCCGGAGAGCGGGTTTTGTCTTAAAATTTATGGTGCGGCTTGAATATATGTATATTTATATATAAATATTAGATAATGCATTTTTGGGTTAAAAAGGTTCCCGGTTCTTGCTTTAGATAATACACAGAACCACTTTAGGAATATAAGACCAATAGTTTATTCCGAAAATGCGTTTCCAAACACGCAGTCCTTGAATTGCGCGTACGTGTTCAGCTTTTTGCAGCTGATTAGTGCAAACTCGACGCAATCAGAGAGCTCCATTAGGTCCACAGACAGGAAGTAGGGGAGGGCTTTATACAGGTTGCTCTATTTTTAGACGGCGTGCAGCGGTCCCCGGTCAGCACATGACAAAAAAACAAAGTGACCTTGATGCCCGGGAGGACTGACCTGTGATGCGGCTGCTCTCAAGCACACCCCACCCTCACCCTCATTTTTAAACCCGCATGATTTACAAACATACCCGCGTCTGCGACATTTGTCGGGCATGGCGGCGCATGCATCATCCAGCTCTTGTCCCCTCCCCCGCTATAAGGGGCAATTTGCTCTGTGCTCCAGATGGATAAGGCGGTAATTAACAAGGTCGCCGACTGTACAGGGGCGCTTTAAATAGTAACTGCGTAAAAAATGTTAATTAATACTCTCTGGCTGTGGCCTATTTATACTCCACGAGAAGCAGACTATGTTTTTGTTCTTACAATGACCGTGTGTAATACAGAACTGGAGCAGGTGCATTTGAAGAAGAGACTAAGGAAGCCTAAAGCATCACCCTTTGCAAAACCCGTTGATCCAATTCCATAAGTTTCTGCTCCTGCAGAGGTGGTATCTAGCAATCTACAGAACATAAAAGCTGCCGTGAGTTTCTGAAGCGACAACCAAAGACCATGCAAGCTGGATACAGCAGCTAAAAAAGGCCAATATTTGGAGTTGGTCAGAGCTGGTGGAAGTGGCTAACTTTAGCAGCAAAAGCTACTAAAAAAGTAAGTGAAAAATAAAGCGCAAGATGTATTTCCACATAGAAGCTAACAATATCAACAGCAGCCGTGTGATTAACATAAGTCGATATAAAATGAAAGGGTGGCAAAAAAAAGTTGAAAATGACAAGCGCTAGATGCCTGAATTACAATATTCAGCGACAGTCCCTTGCATGAACATCTGAGTGACAGCGAAAGACGAGGCAACCCTTATTTATGCAGAGCAATGACAATAGCAGCTAGCGGTGAGGCATGGCCAGCAGCCAAGTGGCCAATATAAGTGGCTAAAGAAGGAAACAATGGGGAAAATGTTTGATGCTTATATTAAAGAACTCTGATGTTCAGCTGTGAAGGTGTCTGTCACTTAAGGACAAACACAAAGCATTTAAAATTTACAATAGTGGCTAGCAACAAGCTATATCTTGCAGCCAAGTGGCTAAAATGAGTGGCTAGAGAAGGAAACTGTAAAAGCGAAAGACGAAGCAACCCTTATTCATGCAGAGCAATGACAATAGCAGCTAGCGGTGAGGCAAACACAAAGCATTTAAAAATTACAATAGTGGCTAGCAACAAGCTACATCTTGTAGCAAAGTGGCTAAAATGGGTGGCTAGAGAAGAAAACTGAAATGTTCAAAGATTCCTGAATCAGGGGACTAGGCGACAATCGCTTCTATGACCAGCTGTGGAAGGCAACTGACACTGAAAGACATAGCAAACTTTCTTCAGACAAGGCAGATAACAATAACAATATTGGCTAGCTTTGAGCCATAGTCTGTAGCCACAATACTACCAACACTGGCTAGAGAAGGAAACAGAGTAGAACAAAATGCTGGATGCTTGAATCATAAGACTTAACGACATATAGCTGTGGAAGGTGAGTGACACTAAAGGACAAACACGAAGTGTCTGACAACAAAAGAGGGGAGCTAACAAGAGTGGTTTGAGAAGGAAACAGTTGAAAAAAAAGTGAAAGATGCCCTGAATCACTGGATTTCACGACCATCAGCTATACAGCTTTTGCCGAAACATCACCGGGACAAGCTAGCTTGGCAAAATCCTCACAAACAAGATGGCGACCAAACAAATGAGCTTCTTCACGGTATGTAGTATAATTCCAATTTTCTAAACCATGTTTATGTGTTTTTTGCTTACATTTGGAATCAATAGTGTTTAGTGAAATGAATGCAGTATTTTTACACCACGAGAGGGGTCGCTATATAATACACACTGGTACTTTATATTTTGGTATCAGATTGGCAGGCCCCAGGCCATCATAATTGCCGGGAAACGTTTTTATAAAGTTACTTGCACTGAAGCTTTAATTCTTTTTCAAAGGAATGACATTTCAGGCAACATTGACTGCCTAATGGGTGAACCTACTAATTGGAAGGGATGGGCAGAATAATTGATGGGATTCCCGATGCTTTTAAACCCCGACAGCGGCCGTTCATCAATTTCGGTATACTCAAGTAAGCTCACTCGTTCTCTCAATGCCGTGAAATACTTCAATCATTCATCGAAAGGAATCTGAACGATAGCAAGTATTTTGATGTCAATCGCTATTAGACTTCTAGACTGTTCTGAAGAATGTAGAAATAGGCAATATCCGGAGCCAGAATCTAGCTACTAGATCAGGGTTGGGTAAACATTTTGATGCGGCTCGGTTAAAAAAGTAAGGCAAACGGGGAAACTTTGGCTAAACATGAGGTAATTAAGTAATAATGGTGTATCCAATTTGTTTATATTGTTCGGTATTTATGAAATAAACATGTGGGCATTTAACAATACAATTGTTTTTTAACCCCTTGGATGCATGACATTTCCAACTATATACTACTTCATGCGTCTCCTGTGACTTTTAGTTGTCTCGTCATCAAATCCCACTTGCGCGGGAGACGTCACAAGCATACATTGTTAGCAGAAGTACTCATGGATGCTAACCCCGTAGCGTAACCAGCAATTTCAGAGTTTTAGTGCTACCGGAAGCTAAAAAGGGGTTGTCCTCCCGATTATGAATTAAATCCCTCCATTGAATGGTTCCCTTGTTTTTGTCCGCCATGGTGTGTTGATTTCTACGCTACGCAGAAGTACATGGAAACCGAACTTCTACAAGTTTTTATTTATGTGTTTTACTCTGTAATCAATATTTAAATAAACCACAGCCAAACTCACGCTGGCTCCGGCTGCTTTTATTTAATACACACACTTGTAGGCTCGTCTGTGTGGTTGTAAGGCTGTCGCGCAGCACTCGCGCCCAATGAACCGGTGCGCCGCATGTGTTGATAAAAAACTGAAATTGGACCAGCTACAAAGAGTGCGCCTTTTAGCACAGTGCGCTTTATGGGCGTTAAAATGCAATACTGTACACATTATCTTTATTATATTTTTATATGTTTGGTGGGACAGATTTAAAAGTCTGTTGACGAAGCAACATATATTTTTATATGTTTGGTGGGACAGATTTAAAAGTCTGTTGACGAAGCAACCCTTATTCATGCAGAGCAATGACAATAGCAGCTAGCGGTGAGGCAAACACAAAGCACCCATGTGGCCCTCAGGCTATAGTTTGCCCACCAATGCGCTAGATCAATGCAACAGATATTTGAAAAGGTGGCCCAGCTTTTCCCTTGGGCGAAGTCCACACTGCAGGAAGATTTTATTTTTGGAATCCAATTTGTTAAACCCAATCTGAATGGCACATATCTGCTTTTTCCACACCAAACCAGGCCACTTTCATATGTGGTCCTAAATACAGCACATATCTGACCTTTTGGAGTGTGACTGCTGAGTGAATGCTCGAGACGCATTCATGCGACCAAGACATTGTCGATAGGCCACAGACGTCATTGTTTTTTCAATGAAACGGGAGGAAGCGAAGAAATCGACAACCGCGGCGGATTAAAACTCGGAAAGCATTCGATGGAGGTCAAGTTATTTTGGATTTCATTTCTATTCGGGGGGACAACTCTCTTCAGCCTACGGTAGCGCAATATCTTTCAAATTGCTGAGCTTCGCCTTCAGCATCCATGAGTACTTCCGCAAACACTGAGCGTATTGTGTGTGACATCGTGTGGAACATTTGAGCCGTTCACACAGGAGATCAGTGATCACATACAAGTTAGTTGGAAATGTCAATCATCTCACCACCATCTCAGATATCACCCAAACATCAGAATTGAGAATTGAGCCCTGCAGTGTGAACCTAGCCTCGGTGCCTAGCCTAATAAAAACGGAGCAAGCTGTCGGAGAAGAAGGATCAAGTAACTCCGACCACAACTTGGAATGCGTGCTGGGGCAGCTGCGCGAGAAGATACGTTTGTTTGCGTGGGTCGGCTCTGATCGAGTTAGAGGAAGTTTGTTTTCTTAACTGCCGTCCGGTCCGTCCTCACCTGCTGAAGTCCTTCTCGGTCTCCAGTTCTTCTTCTCCGTGGCCCAGACGCAGGAGGTGGCGTTCATCAATGTCAAGGGCCATGATCTTTTCGAACAGCTGGTTAAGAGCCTGGTGGAGAAAATCGGAGGAGATCAAGAACGGACCTTCACTTCTCATTCCATCAGAACTGGATGGTGGGATGACCTGGTTGGAGTGCGTGACGATGAGCGTCCTCTGGTCGGGGAAGTTGTGGTAGATGTTTGAGATGATTTGGACGGCGACGTCCGTTTTGCCGGTACCTGGTGGTCCGACGACCTGGAGACAAATGAGAAAAGTTGGTGGTCATTGGAGAAGAAGGACATCCAAAAATAAAAATAAATGAATAGAAAAACAAAAATAATATGATAACTACATGATCGACTAATAAACGGATAGGGGGGTAAAAAAAAAACACGAAAAAAACAAAAATAATCACAATTTACTCCCCCTAAAATGTATTATTAAGTACAAAACAAAATTTTATAAAAATAAAACACACATTTTTTTTCATTAATCATTGTTATTTTCTGGTCATATCCAATATGTCTTTTTAAATGACTGAATTCAGAAATAAATGCATATAAATAGAAACGAAATACATATAATGAATAAAAACCCTGTTGTATAAGAAAGAAAATACACATTCATTAACTTTTTGTCTGTTATGTATTGTTAAATGTATTAACTTGACGGATATAACAAAGGAAAACCTTTTAAAAATTGGGGGATAGAATTACATTTTTTGTTCAATTAATTATATTTTCAGTGTATACATTTGTTTTTATTATCAATAAAGTAATTACATTAACAAATATGTATAAAGGAGGAAAACCTTTTAAAAATAGGGTAAAATCAGTAATAAAACATCATAATGTATATATGTATTTGTATGTTAATTAAATACATAAATATGAAGAGAAAAAAAAATAATTTATCTTTATCATATTTTTAACTAATTAAATATTTTTATTGGTACTTTGATTGGACAACATAAATAAACCAAATGACATTTTTATTTTAAATAAATAGGTATTTGTAATGTAGTAAAAAATGTAGGGTGAAAAATACAATTTTTATTGATTTGTGAAATCATTCTTTTCAATATTTAATGTATATCTTAAATAAATATGTAAGGTCAATGTTCATAAAATTGCTAGAAAACAAAAAAACTAACGTTGCGAATCGGGCCTCATATGCGGCTGATTTATTATGGCAACAATTGGACTTTGAAGTCTGTTTTCTCGCGTATACAAAAGAAAAATCTCCATATTAAAAGACGCCGTGTTTGAGCTCAGAGTTTGAAGCCTCCGTATGGTCGAGGCCTCACATCAGGGATCGTAACCTCCCTCGGGGAAAACAAAACCGAGCGAATGCCCCCTTCAAAGACGGCGGGAAAAAACAGGTTCCCCTTCCCACGCCGCGGAAACGAATGGAGACTCACCATGGTGAGCCCCGGCTGCATGCCGGCTCGGATGGCTTCGATCTGAGTAGGCGTGAAGTGAATGGTGTTCCTGGAAGCGCATTAGCCAGGGAGGTCATTAGTCAGCTCGCATAAACTGATTTCGGCTTGAAATTGGACGATGTGATTCAGAAACATTGACGCTAGCGTGGAGGAAAAAAAAAACACTGTATTCTGAGTCAGGGGCGGGCAAACACGGGACTGCGGTCCACATAACAAATTGTTCAAATAATACTACATATATAAAATGATAAAAAGTAGTTCTAATAATATTGATTTAATGCCAGTCTTGTCCCCGGTGTACTGTGTACTCTGCTCAATGCTAACTTTCAAATAGCAGGCTACATTTTCTGTGCTTTATTATAATGCATTTATTTGATTTATTCAAATATGCATCCAATTATATTGAAACCAATTAATGAAATACAAACCAGCCCAATTGCATTTGGAGTTTTTCTCATCTCATCTCATTATCCGTATCGCTTATCCTCATTAGGGTCGCGGGGGGGCTGGAGCCCATCCCAGCCATCTCCGGGCAGTGGGCAGGGGACACCCTGAACTGGTTGCCAGCCAATCGCAGGGCACACAGGGACAGACAACTCATTCGCTCATTCACACCTAGGGACAATTTGGACCGGCCAATCCACCTGAAATGCATGTTTTTGGAACGTGGGAGGAAACCGGAGTGCCCGGAGGAAACCCACGCAAGCACGGGGAGAACATACAAACTCCGCACAGGAAGTCTGGAGCTGGATTTGAACCCACGACAGGTTCCCATGACATGAACTGTGCCGCACAAGCGCTAACCACTGCGCCGCCGTGCTGCCCCATTTGGAGTTTTTATTTCCCGTTATAAAATGTAGTGCTTATGTTGTGGATTAACTAAGTCAGCAGCTTTGGAGCTGAGAACAGAACTGATGGAAAACATCTGGATGTTATGAAACAATTTTGATACAAAAAATACCAAGATATTGACTGAGCAGAGTCGGGGCGGGAAAAAACACTTTGGAATCTGAGAAAAACATCACATAATCACAAGAACACAGAATAAAAAGCCAGCATCTCTAAGACGGACTTTGAACGTGGCTCGTCTGCTGCTGAATGTAAGCTGAATAAAGGGCGTTCCCTTTCTGCCATATTTCGTCTGCGTATGTTTTGTGGCGACGCCCAACGACGTCCTCTCCAAAATAAGTGGCAGCCAACGTGGGGCAAAGGGAATAGAATATATCTTTTTGCTTTTATCTTAAGCGGTTCAAAATGATAACATTGAAAAGTCTTGTCCCCAGTTTCTCTTTATTTACCTCTTCCTCCATTTAAAACAGACTCGTTTTCATGAAGTATTAATGGCCAGTTGGAAATGTCATGCATCCAAGGGGTTAATAGCTGACTACATTTATCTGTACTTGTTACTTTCCTGTATTTAGTTTGTTTATCAAGATAGTCAGCAAATATTAAAAAAAGAAATCTGAGCTAGCCCTATTTCATTTGGAGTTTTTCAACACATATAAAATAAAAATGACTTTGCTTTAATTCTGACAGTTTCAAAACCAAATTGGTCTGTTGTCTTGATTGTTTTGGGTTGCAAAAGGCCTAAGGAAAAGGGCTTGGCGGTCTTTCCCAGCATTCCTCTGCTTGTAGACCTCTTAGAACAAGCTTCACCAACCTTTTGACTGACTTTTTAAAAAAAGTGTAATTGACTTTTTTGTTCCTGATTAGCGCAAAAGGCTACCGGTCTGATGTGCATTTCTATAACAACATCTTCTGGTATTACGAGCAGCAAATCGAGGATAGTGCAAATGCTTGATGCCGCAAGCGTAAATCAAGCTTTACTCTCTGCTGTTTTTGTTGTTCTGGATTGAACAAAGCCCAAGGAAAAAGGCACGGCGGCTTTTTTTTCTCTGCATTCATCAGTTTTTTTGACCTTCTTTTAGAGAGCTACGTTTATGGAACTGATTAGTGTGAAGGGCTACCAGCGTGATATTCATTTCTAAAATAACTTATGTTATGGCTATGTTGTTACCAGGCTGTAATAATTAGGAGTAGGGTTTCAAATAGGCTCAGTCAACCACTAAAACATCACACCAGTTAGAAATAAAATTTCTTAGAAAAAAAAAAAAAAAAATCACAAAGACCCATCCCTGAAGGGGTATTTTCAG
The DNA here is from genome assembly GCF_059441175.1 of Urocampus carinirostris. Classification (NCBI taxonomy): domain Eukaryota; kingdom Metazoa; phylum Chordata; class Actinopteri; order Syngnathiformes; family Syngnathidae; genus Urocampus; species Urocampus carinirostris. The sequence goes on along the minus strand of NC_142363.1, from coordinate 34,705,703 downwards.
AACCAGTCTGCATGTTCTTAGGGGGCTACCTGGGACCAAGTTGGTCACCTCTGAACTAGATGGTTAAATGCAGTCGATCTTTGAGGATCTATTTATCAAAAAAATAAACTGCTTACCGCTTCGGCTGGTTATAAGGGTAGGGCCCCCGATTGGGGGTGACGTAAGGCTCCACAATCAAACATTCCTCCTCCTTTGCCACCGTGACTTCATCATTAGCCTTCCTCTTTTTCCCTTTGTCACTTTGGTTCGTGACCGGAAACTTTATCCTTGGAACGGAAGGCAAAAAAATGATTAAGATTGAATTTTAATGAAAACAAACGGCGTTTACCTGAAAGGAGGGACTTGAAGTTCCGGGTTCTCCTCGGCAACGCGAATGGATGCGTTGGGGAAACAGGAGCGGAGGTGGTCCAAGGACAGGAAGGTGTCGTTGAAGTCCAAGGTGGAAATCTGATTGGGCATTTTGGAGTAGTGGGCGCTACCCGGGTCGCCGTAGCCGAGGATGATGTCGTGGAGCCAGTCGGGCACCACGCACTCGGTGTTCATCAGGTTTCGGATGGTCTCCAGGACCGCCTGGAGTGAGGGTGGATGAAACGGTGATACGAGATCGTGAAGGACTTTGATGAGATCGTGATTAAAAGAGAAAAGATCGTGAGATGGTTTACAAAACGTACTGTACTCTAGAGTGGTTTCTCCCTTTTAGTTTATATTTAATCATTTGACTCAGGACACGGACAAATCTCCAACCAGCCAATTGCAGCACATAATGTTTTTTGACCCCTTTTGAGCATTTTCCCCGGCATACCGCATCAACAACATATTATTTTGTGTGCACAAAAAGAATTGAAAAAAATATTCAACATTTATGATGTTTGTCCATAAGACGATTTACATCTCCAATATGTCTCTCTACTATTGGTTGATGTCAAGTCCTGGTTTGTGTCACAGAAATACAGATATGCTATTGTCTGAACCACAATGCCTTTATCTCCATTCAGTTCATAATTTTTTTTTGCTTCATAAATAATTTACCAATATAATACCGTGTTTTATTGTACTGTATTCGCTATGGGTCACAAGGCTTGCAGCAAAAATGTGATAACCATGGAAAAGAAGCTCGCAATGATAAAAGAACATCTGAAGATGACACACGTCTCACTAAGTTGGTTAAAGCAATTAAATCTTCGGAGTGCATGACAATTCTTGCGAGTGGAAGGTTACATTCAGTTAAATTGTTAATCGGCCATCCCCCATCTGCATCTACCTGCTAATCCACTAAAACATCCCAACTCACATCACACCAAAGGTAAATGGGATTTCATTTTTCCTTCACATGTTACTATTTATTCATGCACACATATTACACATGAGTAGTAATTAATGTATACTTTCAAGTTCTTTAAATGTGTTAACAAGGGGAAGCGGGGGTTTTGATTCCCCACCATATGGTAATATGCAACCTCAGTGGTAATGTTTAAATCCAAGCTTAAAACTCACTTCTACTCTATAGCATATGAATAACCTACTCTTCTCGTCGGCTCCAGAGCAGGGGAATGTATAATAATAATCTGAAAAATAGTCTGTGTAATATAGTGTAAATAACCTGTGAAGCCCTTTGAGACTCTTTGTGATTTAGGGCTATTCAAAAATAAAATGACTTGACTTGACTTAATTTCACATTAAAAATATTTGCCCTCATGTAGGTTTTAGATCAGGGGATGGTGTCATAATAGTATGTGGTTTGTAATAATCTGCATCACAAATAAACATGACTTGACTATTCTTGATTGTTATACAGAATACCAGTTATATGAGTCTGCACTTCTTAAAACCTGAGACTTTATGTAACTGTTGCTGTTTTTTTGTTCGCAAAAGTGGAATGTATTGCCGTTCATTGATGTTTACACTGTTTACTGTTTATGTTTGATAAAAACTTGCACTCCTTAGAAAAACAATACTTCAAAGACAGTCATTACAGCTTCTTTTTATCTTCCAAAAACATACAATTAGAACCATACACAGGGTAGGATATCGGGATTATACTCATATTTTGTTCCTGCAGTCCAAATTACTAAAATTGGATGATTTAGTAAAATTTCTCATTTCACAACTGCTACTTAAGGTCAACAAAAACATAGTGACAGAAAACATCCATAAATTATTCATTTGGAAAGAGGGAAATTATAACTTATAAGGGGTTGTAGTAAATTCAAAATCCCAAAGGTGAGAACAACCAGGAAAAGTATGTGTGTGTCTGTGTGTGGAGTCAAACTTTGGAACAATTTACAAGACGAGATCAAACAATGTCCAACTATTCACTTGTTCAAATTTAAATACAAAGGAACATTCCTGGAGGAATACAGAGATAAAGAAAATGGGGTATGAGTGATACTAGCGATTGGGAATAGTGCATCTAGAACTTTGGTTAACTTTGTTGTTATTGTTGCTATTGTTATATCAAAACTGTTATTTATTATTACTATTGTTGTTATGATCATTGGTGTGATTAATAGGGAAGATGAAGGGAAAATAAGAGTCTGCTTTATACTACCCCTTTTCGAACATGTTATGTTAACATTGTTTTTGTTGTTGAGTTGTTTTTGTCCCGTTTTTATTTTATAATGTTCGAAATCAAGTTTTCATTCATTCATTCAGTTCTTTTAAATTTACTTGACAACTCCACGGCCACCGCCCCAAAAACTGTTAAAAGAATTGTGCTAAAATCAAGATTTATATATCATTTAAACAAAAAATTATTGAGCTGATTCTAAGGGAGGGGGGGATTTCTCTAGAATTTTCAGGACAAGATCTCACAAGAGGCTTTGATTAGCCGGTGTGAAACTTGTACATCTGTCAATTAGCTTTTAACAAGCTTCGCCGGGGCCTGGCAGCCGACGTGTCAATCGGCGAGAAGGGAGCGCCTTTGCTTAACATCAAAGAAGCAAAAGAACGTCAGTCGGAAAAAAACAAAACATCTGTCGTTCTTTTGGTGTGAGGAAAAAAGCGGCAGTTCTAGTGCGCCGTGTAAGAAAATGGCAGATTTGACAAAGCCCCAGTTGAGTGGCTTTCAAAGAAAGACAAAAAGTCGAGTTCTTGTGGGCTTTAACGTAACCTATATTGTAGAATCCCAGACGACGACGTGAATTTGTTCTGAGGTGGGGATCGCAAAAGGAAATATATCTAAATGGACATAAAATAAAGTGACAATGGAAATATGTGGTTAGGGATGTATGTAATGTTTGTTAGAATGTGGTATTAACCTTATTGAGCCATACTTTTTTTGGAGTCAGGAGTTAGACCAGCCAATTCATAACAAAAGATGATGGTTAAATAACATAGTATATAATAAGTACTACGTATGAGTAAAATGATTGGTTGGATCCCTTAACCACTAGAGTAATAGGGGCACCGTTTCCTGTGGTGTGTCTTGGGCAAGTACAGCCTGGTGGCACCCATTCCTCTCCAGGCCAACATATGTCTCCAACCGGTCTCGAACCAGGGACCTTGCGCGTGACAGGCAAATTTGCTATATGTGTATACAATCAAATATTATAAATAAATATATATGTAAACGTAAAATGACTATTTAGCTTTGGTGCACCATGACTTTAGCTGGTAGAGTGGAGTTCGTGGGTGGATGCACTGGTGAAGGAGACCACAAGTAAAAAGGCAAACGGATTTCAAAACGAGCATTGTCGTGCCCTTGAAAGACTTTGTTGCTTCAATCACATTCTAAGTCGTAATACTTGTACCGGTTGTCAATTGGTTACGGCAATATTCCTTAGCAAGGAAAAAGTCGAGTGTGCTTTCTTCATATTTCTGGAAAATTGCAATCTTGGTGTCGATGGCTATCATGATTTAGCTTCACTGCTAGTTTTGGGACTATTAGCATATCCACTACACAGCATCATCTCCAAACAGAAGAGCAGCTTCAGCGACAGACTGCTATCAGACTGAGGAGATCATTTCTTCCTCATGCCATGAGGCTCTTTAACTCCACCCGGGGGAGTAAAAGCCCACATGAAACCCCACCCCCACATTTGTATACTACCCTACTTCTATCACAGTGTGTATTTTCCGTAGCACTATTGAAATACTCTATAGCAAAACGTTATATTGGGTATTTTTGTATTCTATCTCTTTATTTTATTTTTCAACACAAGGATACTAAAATGTGTATTTCCCTACGGGGATGAATAAAGTATCTATTTATCTATCTGTATAAAATGGCACAAAAAATACTGAGTAGTATGACTGATTCACAGAGCCTTTACAAAGCGCACACAGTTCCTTACTGAAAGACGAGAAATGCATAGTGGGAGGGAATTCAGCCATCCGCATCATATTCGTGATGAGAGGCAAACCAATAGCAGACTAGGATTTTATATGCCATCGACCAATAGCGGACATGTTTCTTAGAGATTTGAATAGTCAAATATGAATCTAATTCAATACCGTAAAATCAGAATGTCACAAAACTTGGGGTCCAGGGGGTTTACCGGGGAAGACAATGTTCCTTCAGTTAATGGGCTGTAATCTCAAAAAGAAAGCAAACCTTAAAATTATTCTCCTTGGGTTTGCGTCTCATGATGAGATTGAAGGTTTCGTAAGGGTCCTCGGTCCCTCCCTGGATGCTGCTGGTCATGTCCTGCTGATACTGGTTGGGGTCCAACCACACTCGGTATGTTCGGGAGTCGCCCTGGAGCTTGGGCTTTGGTTCGGGTCCTGCAGAGAAAGAACAGGAGGGCGTCTGTATGGAATGGACCAAAATTTAGAATGATTTTTTTCTGGGGGGCTGGAAAAGGTCTTATTCATTTTGGGGCTGATTTCATCGTTAGTACTACAGTGTGACAAAATCCCATTCTGTATTAATAAAGTGACAGTGTGTAATAATTCACGACTAGAGGACGTGGTAGCTTTCAGACAAATATACTGGTGTTATTCCCCACCAGCTGTCGTAATTGTCAGCTGCAGTGGACATCACGTAGTCCTGACAGTGAGACATCACGCACTTGTCCTCTTTGCCTTTTTTTTCCTCCCTCAATGTTTCCTTCTTGAGCCACTCAAATAGCGACTTATCTGCAGGCTATGGCTTGTCACTAGCTTGCTGAATTGTGTGATTGAGTGTCCCGACACCTGCTTTTGGAATCTTCTACTGGTATTTTCAGTAGCTTTTTTCCCCAGCAGCTTAAGTTAACCACTCACACCAGCTCTGAACAACTCCAGCAATTGACTCTTCCAGTCGCTCCGGGTGTATTGTTGGGAATTAATATCAGAATGTACCGTTTACCAAATTGTTCGAATGAGTTATCTGACTCCATTAACCAAACACAACCTACATTCACCCAACAATGTATGCGCGCTTGTTTCTTGAGGAAAAAGATGAACGAGAAAGCCGACAATTTCACACGGGGGCAGATTTATTGTCCCTAAAATTCGAACTAAGTGTAGTCCATCGAAAACGGCCGAATTAGTGTCTGAGTCTCTGGGAGGCCCTCTTCTGAAGTCCTTTAGCTCTCTATTTAACATTTTCTCCCCGCATAATGGCGTGCCGACTCCTCCCATGGGCGTGCCAAGGAAGCCCCCCCTGGGCGTCGCGATGTCTGGAATACTCAAAACAACACCGAGCCTTTCTACGTCATCAGGGCCTTTCTGCGTCTGGATGTGCGGATTATCTCATCAGCCTTACGTCTCGTTCCCGCCGTTCCTGTAAACAACATGTTCCACCAGGGTGCCCTGACATTGAACTACAGTCAGTGAATATCTTTTGCATTAAATGCAATTTGTAGTCAATCGTATAAAATCCTTTATAGTCAAATGTATAAAATCCTTCAGTATCAAGCGTGCTCTGTCATTGTCACTTTTGGGGTTTAACAGGAGCTTAAATGTCTTTTGCTCATATTAGAGAATAGGAAGTAGGCTTCGGAATTTGGTCAAGTGGGATTCGGTAGTGCGTCGTGTCTTCTTCGAACGGACACACTTCCGCTCCATTCCAGGCTACAAGGACATCTAGTGGTTAACGTTCACACACTGTCACTCTAAATCAATCCATTCCGATTTTTCAAGACGTAGCTAATTACAAGATATTCACGAAGGCTGCCGTTCCAATAATCCGAACCATTAAAAGCGAGTCGTTTAATTAAAGCCGTGCGCTATGCAAAACGAGCCCCTGCCGTGTTTTTCTTGTGTTTTGCCTTTGCATGAACCCCCGTCCTGTCTGTCACGCCGCCCGGGGGGCGATGAAACCCTCGGCTTGTTTATGGGCTTGTCATGACTCCAAGAGTGAGTGACGCCCTGTCAGCGTTCCAGCGGCTGGTATCTCAAAGCTCGGGGAAAGCAGACGGCAGCTTGCGTGAAGTCAGCCGAGATGACAGCTAACCCTCCAGCGATGTTCTCCCCCTTGAGTCGGACCGGGAAGGAGAACTTGGCTGGGCTCTAACCCAGTCGTGTCAAACACGTGGCTAGTGGGCCCGATCCGGCCCATTGGATATACAGTGGAACTTCGGTTTTCGAACGACTCTCAGTTCGAACAAATCGGAGTCTGAACAAAAAATTCGGGAAATTCTTGCGTCGTTGTTCGAACAAAAATCGGAGTTCGAACGCCGGGGTAGATGTTTCACATCACATTTTTTTTACTCCTTTTAATTATCTCAGGTGCAATTGCACCTCCAATACACTAGGGGACGTCCGAGATTAAACAAATGGGCCGAGTTACAGAATTTCACCACGCCTATGAAGCTGAAGCCACCAGAGTCATCATGACTTTAATGACACTGTCATGAACCACTTCCGAAAAGTGCTAAAAAGAAGGCAGAAGCAAGTGTCATTGGATAGATATTTTAAGAGAAAAGAACATCCTGTAGCCAGTCATCCGTAGCAAAGAGATTTGAACGTGTGAGCACCCCTCAGACAGAAGAGCTCCCCGAAGTTTTTATGAAAGGGGACTCTCCTTCCAAACAATTATTTTCCTTCCTCCTCCATCCCTCTCACCGTCCATCTGCAATTATTTTTTTTAGATTTGTATAAATGCAAACCACATGGTTCGTACACCTTGTCATGGCCAAATTCAAGCACTTGTAAGGCCAATTTTCCAATGTATCCAATACCATTTACTCATTCAGTGTCATAACATATAAGAAACCTTGTCCCTGAGTGTCAAAACGTAAAAATATGATTTATTTTTCATTTGATTTAAAAGAACAAACAAACTCAACTACGGTAAAGGGATTGGCGCTGCTCATATGTAAGTATCAAACCTCTAGGAATGATTTCAGTATAGAAATCATCAGATGGCAGGACTGGCTTTAATCAGATCTTTGTCCACACATCGAGGGAGTCCCCACTTCTTAGGGTTGATCCCTGTAATCAGCGATGAAACTGTATGCAGCCCCATATGGCAAGTAGGTAGCGAAGCAGTGTGAGAGAAAAATAAATGTATGGATAGACAGATTAAGCCATTTTCTTTTTTAAAAAAGATGGCGTGGTCCTTTTAACAGATGGAGCAGAGAGGGATCGCATTTTATGCACGTCTGCAGGAACACGATTGCCACGGTGACTTTGGAGGCACCACAAATACAAAAACAATAATGCGGCGAAGTGAAAGTTCAGCTTGAAATGAATTTTGCACAAAACAAGTATTTTCAAGAAACTAGCAGTGTTCAACTGTTGTTTACTTAACTATGATAAAAGCAAGAAAGAGATACTTCTTTTTCTAATGAAAGATACGGCTTACACTTGTTTATTTTTTGATATGTCCAATGCCTATGTAGCTACAAAACTACATTTTCTGTAGGTCTTCAAAAACTAGTGAAACTGGCAAAAATATGCTTTACTCAGAGAGAAAATGCCTGGCATTAAATTGAAGGACTTTCAAAGCCAATTTTCCAATGCCTCCAGTACAATTCAAAAAAAATCTGGAGTGAATCATGTCTTTAGCAGAACCACAAATATATATATTTTTCATAATGCAATTTTTAAACTTGTGTGTGCATTTATCAAGACATATGATATTTAGATGTTGGGTAAATCGCAAATTCATTTGTTATTTTCCCCATAAAAGGTGTTGAAAAACGTCAGCAATACCTAGCTTACATTTTCAGTTGCAGGAAGTTCTTCCCATTACAATTTATCACAGGGAAACCCTACAGTAATATTTTTGCACGGACTTTAATAAATGCCCATATTTTATATGCAATACTCGCAATACACATTTTATAGTGCCCTGCCTAAGTGTAACATGCACCTGTCCACTTGACGCTTAATAGGACAATGCCGTAATGACTGATGCCAACTTCAGTTAATCATGGGGGAAGTAGAAATTTAATAGAAACGCAAAGCCACCAGAGAGCAGTGTCTGTGTCATTTTTAGCCGCACATGTTGAGAAACATGGCAACAACCTACAGCATTTACAAGATTGTCACCCAAAATTCAAACATTTTTCGATACTTCAAAACACAACATTAAAACTCAATCATTTTTAAGGATTTCAAGAACCCGTACGAACCCTCTAATTGGTTCCCGGTCTCCTAAAAGCATCAAAGTTAACCCTAAATAGCTGTGAACGCATCGTCCTGATCATTGAAAACACTTTCAAATGGTAATTGAAAATAATGGGTTTTATATATACACACACATACATACATACATACATACATACATACATACATACATACATACATACATACATACATACATACATACATACATACATACATACATACATACATACATACATACATACATACATACATACATACATACATACATACATACATACATATACATACATACATATACATACATACATATACATATATATACATACATACATATACATATATATACATACATACATATGCATATATATACATATATATATATATATATATATATATATATATATACTGACCCGGCCCGTCTGAGAAAAGCCCCAGAGCCAAACTGAGTTTGACATCCCTTCTCTAATGTGTCCCAGAGTGAGTTTTATCAGCTGCTCCTCGGGCATTTTTTGATTGGCCGCGACGCACGTCGGCCCTTGAGGTGGTGCGACTCAAGCTAAACTCTGAGAAAATAAGCTTTTGCATCTAGCGGGACTTGTGCGACTCCCACCAGACTGAAACATGTCTGGATAAATAAGAAAAGGGAGGATCTTTGTAAGTTCTGAACTCTGATTCTATTCAAGTTGAGTAAACTGAAAAAAAAAAACCTAAAGGCGAACAGTCTTCAGATATCTTTGACTGAATACACTACAAAGTCAAGGGCAAAAATGGAAAGCCCAAGGGCCTTTCTCCCTGGGGAGGCACAGCATTAAAAAAGAACATCGTTGTAAGTCGGGAAGACTTCAGAAAACCATTGCTATTTGAAAAACCATTGCTCGTCTCAGGGACAATCAAAAACAAAGAAGTAACATCGACAGAATGTCGCAAGTTTCTCTGGTTCTCTGAAAAGAATCCTCTCCTCTCTATCTCTACTCCCTAAGAGACAGCAAGGCAAAGACAGGGTGGCGGGAGACCGAAAGATCCCGCAAACCCTAGTTATAGGGTCATTAAATGTGAGAGGATGTGGAAGTAAAGCGACTGAGTGGAAGAAAGAGGAGATCGGAAGGTTGATGTGTTAGCCTTGAGTGAAACAAAGATGAAAGGAAAGGATGAAAAGGACAGACTGGAAAAGTTGATGTGGTTCTAGATGAAAAGAACGCAGCCAGTTGCAAGTGCTGAAAGAAGGATGTTGCTTTAGCCGCAAATTAGGCTGCCATTCAAGCAATGTGGTACCGTGAGTAAAAATAAATGATAATGAGATCAAGCCTAATGCCATTTCCTATGTCATCTACAATCCTAGTGGTCAGGATTTGGCACTACATGAAGTAATTCAGAGGAAAAGTGCACCTCAAATTCTTTGCTAGCACTTCAATGATTTCCTTTAATGACTTCCTCACCTATGGTCATGAACTTTGGGTCATGACAGAAAGAACACGATCCCGGATACAAGTGGCCGAAATGAGTTTCCTCCGCAGGGTGGCTGAGTTCTCCCTTAGAGATAAGGTGAGAAGCTCAGTTATCCGGGAGGGACTCAGTGTAGAGCCACTGCTCCTCCGCATTGAGAGGAGCCAGTTGAAGTGGCTCGGGCATCTAATAAGGATGCCTCCTGGACGCCTCCCTCGGGAGGTGTTCCGGGCATGTCCCACCGGCAGGAGGCCCCGGGGGCGACCCAGGACACGTTGACGAGACTATGTCTCTCGGCTGGCTTGGGGACGCCTCGGGGTCCCGTCGGATGAGCTGGAGGAGGTGGCTGGGGATAGGGACGTCTGGGCTTCCCTTTTAACGTTGCTGCCCCCGCGACCCGACCTCGGATAAGCGGAAGACAATGGATGGATGGATGGATGGACTTCCTTTGATGAGAATTGCTCAAGCATGTGAACCCCCATAAAAATAGTCTTTTGTCATATATTTTCCATTCATAAGGCGCTACAGTAGGAAGGTCAAAGAACCAGTCAGATAGATCACTCATACGTTTAACCCCTTTATGGGCCGTCAAACTGTTGAAAAAATGATACATGTCTCAGACACGTATATAGGGCGCACCGTATTATAAGGCGCATGGTGAGCTTTTGAAAAAAATGAAGGCTTTTAGGTGCGCCTTATACAAGAAATACAGTACTATGAAATATGAAATATATATTGTAAAATGTAATATATATATATGAAAATATCTCTCTCTCTCTGTCTCTCTCTGTCTTTATGTCTCTCTCCCTCTAATGTTATAGAAACTATAGTAACATCCAGATTTTATATAAATCATAATGTACTATAATGCGAAAGATAAAACATGAAATATTATTGCAAAATAATATTTTATAAAATATAAAATGGAAAGTAACACTCCCAGTTACATGAAACTTTTTATATAAAATATAATTCCAAATATAAGAAATAATTGAGTGTAATTGTCACTCTTTTAAAGACTGATCTCTATTTTAAATAAATGTTTTGAAAATAAAAAAATAAAAAAGCTCAAATATTGATACACATCTTTTGAAAGAGCATTGAGGAAATATATATATATATATATATATACTATTAAGTATGATTAAATTTAATTTATAAAAAAATATAATCTAATGTATGAAAAATATGTATTAAAAATATGAAAAATAAATTCTATATAAAAATATATTAAATATAGAATACATTTGAAAATACAATAAAATATATCATGAAACGTAGCATAAATATGTAAAAAAACAAAATAAAATTATATACCCTAAAACACAAAATAAAATACTTTATAAATATAATTCATCCCTGCTGCTATTCTTAAAACGTATTTTAATTTTGCCTTTACATTTATAAAATACACAATAAAATATAAAATTGAATTTAAGATAAAATGGAAAATGTAAGGATTTCATATAGCAAATACAATTAAAGTGCAACATAAAATACACCTAAATAAAATATAATAATTGTATCTGAAAAATACAATTTTTTTTGGAAGGAACAGAATATTTGTTGATTGGACCTAACGAAATACAACATATCCCAAGCGGCCAACAGTGTAAAACATGTCGGCATGTTTCTGAAGGACAAACACTTGGTCCAAGGTTCCCCCACCCACATCCAAACTACGCAGCTAAATTAAATGAATGGAAATAAGGTGGCGAGGGCACACCGGGGGCATCTCCCGGGCGCTTGTCTGCTTCGACCTCAGGTTAATTCGATGTTAATGCCGACGGGTCAGGCCTTAAAGTGGCCGTCGCCATGACGACGGCACCCGTGACCCTCTCCCAAGGATCAGCTGCCGGGGATGATTGCTTCGACGGGAAGGACGGGATTCGGTACCTTCCTCGATGACACGCCCCCGCTCGTCCAGCATGCCCTGCACCTCGCAGCCCCTCACGTAGACCAGGCCCGTCTGCTCCACGAAGGCCTGGCGCCGGTCGAATCGCGTGCCGTAGGGCATGTTGGGCCGCACCGTGATCAGGAAGCAAACGTCGTGCTTACGGAGCCCTGCGGGGGAGACGGAAAGTGTTGGGCATGGGCGCCTGGGAGAGGAAGGTGGACGTCGGGGGAAAAACTGCCCCGTCAGCGTCCACCTGATCTTTAAAACATGAAGTTCTATGTGAAGGATTTTTTGACTATAAAGGATTTTATACAATTGACTCATAATACAATGAAGATTTTCACTGAGCAGGCTTTAGTTCAATGACAGGGCAGGCTGTTCCAAATGCAAAATATTTTGTCTAGTTCTGTTGATAACAGGACTCTCCTTTAAAAAAAAAATCTGTTTATTTTTTCCTTGCTGTTATGTTCTTCTTTTTGTTCTCCATTTACTTTTTTTCCTTTGTTTCTTTTTCTTTTTTTCTGGCTTTTGTTCCCTAAAATTTTCCTTCTCTTTTTCTTCTCAGCTTTTCACTACTTTTTCATTTTGGTATTTTTTTCTATTTTGTTCTACTCCCCCCTTCCTTCAAGTCATTTTGTGCACAATTTTACATAATATTTGGCTGTGTAGGGATTAAAGAAGCAAAAACAACCTGAAGAGCCATTTAGGACCCGGTTCCTTTTAGTGAGCCGAGCCGAAGAAGCCGGTTCCCCGACAAACTCTACTAACTTTACTCAACTTGGTTCTACTTCGACCTTGACTTCAAAATACCGCATTTAGAACACAACGTCAGGGGAACCCGTGTATTTTTACCTTCATGCACTGTAACTTTGACTTAATCCGCTTCCTAATTAGCAATTTCGAGCCCTCATTTTTGTGAGCTGGCTAGATTTTCTTGTGCGCTGAGAATGTGCGGGCAGGGCGCTATTGAGGGAACATTGATCCTGACGTCAACATTTACCTTCCCACTCGTTCTTGATGTGATCCTGCACGTTAAGGTGGACGGTCACGTCGGCCCGCACGCGTGCCGGCCAGCTCTCGCCGATGTTGGGCTTGGCCACCTCCACGATGGTGAAGGCGGTGATGGTTTGCGCCATCCTGGCCCAGCCGCCGAACACCACGCCGCCGTACTCGGACTGCCTGCGAGAGAGAAAATGTTGGCGTGAGGTGCGACGAGCGCCGCTGTCAAGAAAAGGAGTTGGATTTGGGGACAGCCGCAGACGGCGCCGCTGCTGACTTGTTTACTTTCAGCTGGGACAACAAGTAAAAAGTTGCGACGCCGCTTGACATAATGAGAGCACTTATTATGTTAAGCAATGGGTTTCCAAATGCGCCTTTGAATTAAATATGTGCCGTGGCGTCCTCGGGGGGATTTTCATTTGTAAACGGATTAAAGTGTTGACACTACACCAGTGCTTCTCAATTATTGTCTGTCACGGTCCCCCTCGGAAGAAGAAATCCTTTCAACTATACTTATTTTCTATAGGTTCAAAACCTCGCACCGATGCTTAAGGGAAAAGTGAAAACATGAGATGCTTGCAAGAATCAAATAAGATGATAGCACATAAAACGCTACACTTGGTATGTTGCATAGTGGTAAACAATCGATGATAGGAACTAATGTTAAAAATAAGGAAGCAACTGAAGCAAATACATCTGCTGAAGGCATACTCGCAAGTGGAAGATTTTTAAATTAGTTCAATATTTAATTCACTGTGAAGTAGGCTTAAACGTATTTCCTCAAAAGTGTGCATGTCTAATCAGATTGTATCATGTTTCTCGGTTTCAAAATGTTGGTACCGGCCCAAGGGGAGGGGCAAAGAGGCGTTTCTTTTCTTCTTCGTCTTTGTCCAACCCGTTGTGACTTAAATAAAATACAGTGTAGTGGGGGAAGGGCTTCAGAGGGAAGGAACGCAGGTAAATTCCTCCTCTCCTGGCCCCGCCCCCTCTCCAACTGGCAGTAAAAAGTCTAATGCCTGGTGTATTTTTTTTAGCGTTAGCCAACTTTTAAAAAGCTCTCCCACATGTAAGAGGTCGATTAAGACCCCACATTCACTGTCACAGTCTCCTCCCCCTCCTCATCCATCTGATACTCCACTGAACTAGCTGAAGTCATGTCACATCAAAGGAAAATACATTTTCTTTCTTTTTTTATTTACATTTATATTGTTTTTATTCCTATATATTCATGTCACCTATTGTATACTATTTTGTTATTTTAATGTTTTTATCTATGGTACCCAAGGTTTGGAATGCATTATTCATGCGTTACCATAGGTCTCCTTCCCCCACTATATGACATTATCACTTTCCATTCCCATACTCAGAACTGATTGGTTCTATATCATAGGCTTTTACTGTATTTCAAATTTTCACATTCATGGCGAACAACATACCAGGGTTTCATGCGCCACACCACATCCTCTATGTCCTGCCTGATCTCATAGGTGGACTCCAGGCGAAACAGGTTGAAGTTCCTCAGCAGGTAGTCGTGGAGGGTCAAAAACTGGAGGTTGAGCTTGGGGAGTGCGAGGCAACCTGGAAAATAGTTTGTTACGGCACACCGAGTTAGAAAACAACAATCTTTTTCTTACCTAATGCAAGTATGACATTCAAAGGGTTCATACACCCTTTTCATGGCCAAATTCAAGCACTTTATTGGGAATTTCAAGGTCAATTTTCAAATTTTACAGTACCGTTAAAAGAAGAAATCCAGGGCCGATCTAAAGAGTGAGAGCCTAAACCTTACCTTTAAACCCCAACCCTATTTTGGAACCCGAAAATCGGTTTAAAACCCTACATTGTCTCCCAAACCCTAGCTCTAACCCTATTTCAAATTGTAACCCTAGATCTAAACCTGTTTTGGAACCCTACTTTCATTTTTGAACCCCAACATGAAGCTCAAACCAAAGTTTCTAGCCCTAACCATGTTTTAAATGGTAACCCTAGCCCTAAACATTATATGGAACCCCACATTCAGTTAAGAACCCTCACATGGAGCTCAAAACCTTAGCTCCTAACCCTAAACCTACCCCTAGCCAACATTATCTATCTATCCATCTATCTATCTATCTATCTATCTATCTATCAAGCAAATAAAATAATAAGGGAAAAAAATAGCAAAAACACACACAAACATTTTGGGACCATGGCCAACCTAAATGCCTAAAACACCCAAACAAGTTAGGCACCTCGGCACCTAAGTCGGTCATGCCTTCGTCCCTCTAGATGAAACGGGACACAAGAAAGCAGCCATGTCACTCGGGTCAGGGTCACACAACACACTCTTTTGTTCGACAGCAGGGCCCGACAGCTTTCACTGGTTTACCCCTGCCGCATCATACAGGTGCCTTGCCCATCCCTTACAACACGTCCAAACATTCCACTATCCCTTTACAACACCTAACATTATCTCAGAACCCTAAATTCAGTTTTTTACACTAATAAGGAACCTAAGCCTTAGTTTCCATCTCCAGCTGCAATCCTATTTTGGAACCATAAAATAATTTGAAGCCCAAACCCCAGCTCCTAACCCTAGCCCAACACCTAACCAAAGAAACATGGCAAAAATTCAAGCAATAACAAGCACTTCACCTGAAATTCAAGCACTTTTCATACTTTGGAAACAACAACATGAAATATAAGCATTATCACGTATAAACCCTGCATTCAGTATTGGTGCACTTTTGAGGTAAGATCGGGCCTAAAATTTCAGCCCGACCCGACCAGAGTCGGATTTGATCGTTTATCAATCCGAAAAAACAATGATGCTGCATCACCGATTTATATACGTACCTTCACCAGAAAAGTACTCCGTGGGGACAATGTTCTCGTCCCAGATGATCTTCTCGGTCGGGTAAAGGGGCATCTGGTTCAGTTGCTCGATCTGAGAGATTCTGCGCTCGTGACGGGACACCTAAAGCAAGACAAAGAGAGGTAGGGCACTTGTCACGCAATTACCCTTAAAAGCTGTTTACTCTCCAATCGGGAGTACAAGGGCCACCTATTTAACTGTATTTATTTTTGTGCAGGCCCACTAAGGGATTGAATCCGGCCCGCGAGACAACGCTGAGGGAAGTGCAAGAGAAAAACAAGCTACAGGTTGAAATATGTCCACTTGGTGTTTCCTAAGCCAGGTGCCTCTAGCAAAGACGCTGTAGTTGTATATATATTTTTTCTCTCTCTCTCTCTCCCCCTTTCTTCCTCACTCTTTATCCCTCTTTCTTTCACTCTCTCTGTCTCTATTTTTCTCTTTCTTTGTTCTTCTTTGTCTCTTTCTCTGTGCCTTTTTTACCTCAGCTTGCTCTCTTCCCTTTTTCCTTTTCTCTCTCTATTTTATCTTTCTCTCTCTTGCTTTCCCATTCTCTTTCAAGCCTTCTCCCTTTCTCTCCTCTTTTTTCTCCTCCACGCTTTCAATTTGTCTCTCTTTCCCCTCTCTCACTATTTCTCTTTTTATCTCTTTTGTTTCTCTTTCTCTATTCCTATATTTCCTTGTCCCACACTCTTTTTCACTCCCTCACTTTCTCTTATTTCTTTCTCTCTGTTTTTCTTTCTTTCTTTCAATAAGCAGGTAGGCGCCTTGCATGGCTGACTCCCTTTTGGTGTGTGAATGTGTGTGTGAATGGGTAAGTGTGAAGCATTGTAAAGCGCTTTGGAAAGTCTTCATTGTCTTGAAAAGCGCTATATAATTTACCATTTCTCCTCAATCTACTAGTCCGGCCCCCGAGAGAATGTTTCTTCTATCGTGTGGCCCCTGAGTTAATGTGAGTTTGACACCCCTGATTTAAACAAACACATAAACAAATCCCGCAATACCTACTTATTTGACAGAAATGCAACCCATTTATTTTTGCATTTTTCCTCTTGACAATATTTGTGTATTTGTTATTGCAACATCCGTTACAGCCTGGTCATCATGGAAGGGGGATTACCTCATGCGCGGTCCCTTCTCTAGGTTTCTTTGTTTTCCTCATGTTGAGGTTTTTGAGTTTTTCCTTGCCCTCATGTCGGTTTTAGATCAGGGGCTGGTGTAATTATAGTCTGTGGTTTGCAATGAATTGTGGTCTGTGCAGCCCTTTGAGACTCTTTGTGATTAAGGGTGTCACAAATAAACATGACTTGACTACTGAAATTGTTTAATTAACAAAATGTACAACCAAGTCCACAATGTATATCTTTTTTTGGGGTGTGTTTTGTTTTTTTGTGTGTTATTTGTGCGTGCTGTATTTTTTTTTGGAGCAGGTGTTGTGTGTGTTCATTTTGAGTTTTGGGAGTTTTTTTTTGGTTCAAACTAAACCCAAATAAAGATGATGAAAAGGCATGCATACCAGGAGTTCCAGTAGAAATTTTTTTTCATAGGTGGTGTCTTTGTCCTTGGGCAGTTCAGGTAACAGACACAGGTAAGATGCCACCCGGTGGAGCATATTTGGGCTGAAAAGGAGAATCGTGATTAGAGTCAATTGAAAAATGTGATTTTATATATATTTTGAATAAATATACAGACAGGTAACATCCTACTTAGGACCATGGCCCATATTAAAGACCATGGCCAGCAGATATTCATTTATTCCAGCAGATTCTCCTTTTAGTTCAAAAACTGGTACCGCAGTGCGTAGCAGCCTGGCAAAATGGACGACAATTTTTGAAGTCAGCCGGCACAGCGATCCACATCCTAACTCCGTAACTCGATACCGTTTCAGCAACTGATCTGCTGTAAGGGAATTACGACCGGTGGACCGGAACACAGTTTGATTTTTGGATCTTAGTTTTCGCAATATACATTAATTAAAATCGCATTAGCATTGTTTTCAGTCCAATAAGGGCCAAATATGTCGTCACAAAATTAGTATTTCATAATACAGTATGAAATTGAATCAACCGCTACAATCTTTACAGCCGTAATTGGCGAAAGTTTATATTTGCCTCTTCTTGCTTGTGTATAGCTACTATTGTGTATAGCTAAGATAATCCCGCTTGATAAGAACGACCAATGTTTCCCATACCATAGGAATGTTCTGGCGGGCCTACAGGCTTAGTTGGTCCCACCAGTCTCATAAATACATTGCATTATTAGAAATATAATAACAACAACATTAAATCTAATAATAATGCAACATCATAGGTGCCGCCATGAGCGGCAGCCTTTCCAGCAGCTCAGTGTTTTTTCGCTCTTTTTGTGGTTTATTGTTTTAATTGTCTGCTTCAATCTTCGGTGTTTTTCGTCCCATTTGACAACTACACTTTGGATGACTTTCTATCCTATGGTTATGGGTTTTAACGCACAAAAATGTGTTTATTCAAGGAATCAACTCCTTGCCCTGAAGAATTCTCATGCCGGCATGATGAGGGGGCCCCATCGTGGATGCAGAGCTGGAGCTAAGGCTAAGTGGCTAGCGGCGATATAAGCCTTTGATACCGTCCGTAATATGGTAAATGTGAACTCTCTACCAAATAAGAAGGACCAACTGGCTGTGCTGGTGAAAAACATCAGAGCGAACAGGGAGTGCAGTTTGCTGTGTTTTACGGAAACGTGGCTCTCGTCTAGCATTCTGGACGCTAACGTGGAGCTACCCGGCTTTAGCGCTGTTAGGGCAGACAGACACACAAAAGCCTGCGGGAAGCGGAGAGGAGGCGGACTCGCTATCTACGTGAACACGAGGTGGTGTAACCCTGGGAACAAAGATTTCCATCTGCTGCAGGGACGTACAACTTTTGGCCTAGCGTGTGACGTCATCCACTCCGCTGTGGCTAAACCACAACACAGAACCCCTAGGCCATCCTGTTAATCTGTTAATAATCAACACAAGGATACTGCTGGAAGTGTGAATTCCCCCACGGGGATGAATAAAGTATACATCTATTTAATAAATGCAAAGTCAATCAAAACGACTGAGATTTTTTTATTATGTAACAATTGAAAATGCCATGGTGTGTATTTGTGCTGTCAGTCAGTCTAATTTTCTACCTGGGGAGCATGCCCCCAGACGCCTCTAGACTGTCTACCCACCAGTATCTCACAAAATTCCATGGGAAATACTGATGAGTGATACATTTTCATTACGTGCCATTCAGTATTGTAACACTTGTAGAATGTTCCTAGTGACATACTTTCCTATATTCGGGTATCGGTCTCCAATAGCAAGATTTTATCTGCAGGAAAAAAACAATTTTTTTTTGTGTATTCCTAATTGAGACTCAACAAATAGACTCCCAAGTTTATTCCGGCTGCGACCACTCAGCTTTTGCAGCCTCATGCAATTCCCCGCTCTCTTTAGCGGCTCGGTTTGCCCGGACGCTACGTCAGCACGGCAGGGGAAGGGCCGCATCGATGCGACAGGATTATGAAAAGCAAAGTCCCCCGGAGCCCAGGCGTGGCTTAATCAGGTTGACGTGCCGTGGCGCGGACAGGGTCGGTGCCAGAAAACCGCGAGTCGGGTCGTGACAGCCACACGTGGCCCCCCCGTGCACCCTCGTGACTCCACAGTAGCGCCAAGGTTGCGCTCCGCTTGGTCCGAGGATGACCTGGTAGAGTGCGTGTGGGCGTCCCTTCACTGGGAAGACGCGAGAGGAGGCCGGCAGCGATCGCGATGACTACGCGGGTCTTGATTGACAACGGGGCTGTTGGCGTGCGCCGGACCTGGTGCGCTATGAGTTTATGTTACCGCCTGCTGGGTTGTTTTGACCCTATGGATGGGGGACAGTTATCCCTGACTTTAAAAATGTAATGCTTCCATTTATTTGATCACTTTTCATTCTGATTTCTGACCACACTCACAAAACAAAGGTCTATTCTTTTAATGATGCATCTATTTCTTCCTCATGCCATGAGGCTCTTTAAGTCCACCCCGGGGAGTAAAAGCCCACAATAAAACCCTAAACCCACATTTGCATATTACCCTATTTTTACAACCGTGTGTATTTTCTGTAGCACTCTTTAAATACTCTATATCAACACATTACATTTATTATTTTGTTTTTTGACATAAGGATACTGCTGGATGAATAAAATTAGTATCTTTGAATGCGGCCCTCGAGACAACACTCAGAGAAGCGCAAGAGAAAAACAAACCGCAGGTTGAAATATGTCAACTTGATGTTGCCAAAGCCAGGTTCCTCTCACAAAGATACTGTACTTGTATTTCTCTCTCCCTCACCCCTTTTCTCCCACTCTCTGTCTCTATTTTTTCTCTTCCTTTGTTGCTCTTTGTCTCTTTCTCTCTCTGTGTCTTTTTAACTTCTTTTGCTCCAACTTCCTTTTTTTCTTTCTCTCTTCCTACCTTTCGCGCGCTATTTTCCCTTTTCTCTCCTCCTGTCTTTCTATTTCTTTCTTTCTCTCCCTTTCTTTCCCCCCTCTCTCACGACTTCTCTTTTTATCTCTTATTTCTCACGCTCTCTCCCTCTCTCTCTTTATTTGTCCCGCCCTCTCTCCTTTTCCCTCCCTCATTCTCTTATTCCTTTATCTCTCTTTTTCTTTCTCTTTAATCTACAAGTCCAGCCCCCGACAGAATGTTTGTTCTATAGTGTGGCCCCCCGAGTTAAAATGAGTTCGACACCCCTGATCTAAGACGTGAGTATGGGCAATTTTGAATCCTTTGGGTTTTGGGAAACTGATTTTAAATAAACCAGGGATTGGCAACCTAAAATGTTGAAAGAGACAAAAAAAAGAAGGAAAAAAGGCTGCTGTGCCGCCTCAGGACCAGGACAATTTGCTGTGGTTGATGGACTAATGAATTCTGGTGTTTACCAGAAGAAACCAAAGGAGAACGTCTGGCCATCAGTTTTTGCCCTATGATCAGACATACCAGAAAGTCTACCTCTGAATGGCTTAAAAAACAAAATGAAGGTTCTGGAGTGGATAAATCAAAATCCAGATTTTAATCCAATTGAGATGCTTGTGGTGTGACCTTAAATGGGTAGATTTGAAACAATTTTGCAAAAAGGAGAGCCAAAATTCCTCTACAATGTTGTAAAAGACTCACTACCAATTATCGTAAACCACAAGTTGGGAACCTTTTTGACCCAAAGAGCCATTAAAAAAAAAAACATTTTTCTGAGAGTCACACTGTATATTTTAAGACGATAACCAACAAAACCACCAAACCTGCTTTAAAGACAAAAGGTAATTCTTGAGCGCATTTCATTTATTTTGATAGAATAATGATTATTATAATAAATACTAATTTTATAATAATAATAGCAGAGCCTGTGTCCCATATCAATAAATATACTACTCAAAATGTGTCCCCCTTAAGAGAATTAAGGCTCGTTTTGACTGTTGTTTGGGGGCGGCAGTAGCTCAGGAGGTAGAGCGATCGTCTTAGGATCAAGGGATCCCAGTTCGAATCCCGGCTTGTCCGTGTTACATGTCGAAGTGTCCTTGGGTAAGACACTGAACCCCCAATACCCCCAATAAGCAGGTTAGCGCCTTACATGGCTGCACAGATCACGGCCGCTATTGGGAAATGTGAAGCACAATGTGAAGCGCTTTGGGAAGTCATTGACTTGAAAAGCGCTATATAAATGCAGATCATTTCATTTCATTGTTATTTTGTCCTAAATAATGTTTTAAAAACAATATCTTAGTAGTTATTTTGTAAAAATGTCACAAAACACAGCAAACGGGAAGGACATCATCGCATTTACCTTCAGCACAGACTGCACTGAGCGAGAGAGATCTGCCCACCCCTACCCTTCACTGAATCAAACTGCTCAAAGTGGTTTGCTGGCATTTTTGGGTGTTTACAGTCGGTTCTGTAGGTTTTTCATCATGAAGTATCTCAACAGTGAAGATATATAGTTTAATGAGATTCTTTTTAAACAATTTCTTAGTGACCACTTACCAAAACGGGGTATGATGGTGTGACACCCTGACTGAATCATGTTACTTTAAGATTGCTTTGTCTTCACATGTACCAAAAACAGCATCTAACCACCCCAGACCTTAGAATGCTTCAGAAAAGATGTGCAATATTTAAATTTAATCTCCGAGCCAGATGTACACATGAAAAGAGCCATGTAATGCTCGTGAGCCATAGGTTCCCAAACCCCGCCGTAAATGTTAGATTTGGGTTATCGCTGCCAAAGTTGACCCAACTTGCTATATGTTCAGGGGGCAAAACATTTTCGATTTCTTTATTTTGCATTTTCTTGTGTTTTCTCTGTGTGATATTACAATTAGATAGATAGAGATAGATACTTTATTCATCCCCGTAGGGAAATTCACACTTCCAGCAGTATCCTTGTGCTGAAAATAAAATAATAAAACAGAAATAGAATTAATAAATACCCAATACAACAGTGTTGATAAAGAGTATTTAAAAAGTGCTACATAAAATATACACTGTAATAAAAATAGGGTAATATGCAAATGTGGGGTTGGGGTTTAATGTGGGCTTTTACTCCCCCGGGTGGAGTTAAATAGCCTCATGGCATGAGGAAGAAATGATCTTTGAAATTAGTATGATGATCTAAATTTTTTGTGAACAATAAATACAGGACAGGTGCATATTCTTTTTCACGGCACTGTACCTAGTCTCAGGTTATTCATGTCCCTAGACTAAATTGGTGGGAGAATTGACCGAGGGCTGCAATGAAAAACAAAACGATGACCCGAGGTTCAACTGAAAAACCCTTCGGAAAAAACCCAGAGTCAGAAAAGAGCTTGACAGGAAGTAACAATCTTTCATTCTGTTTCCCAAAGCGCCCGCCGTCTTTGATCAGGTATTAAATTCATTTGCTGGCCTGAAATGACACTTGCTGGCGCTTTATGCAAGTGTCGGAAGTTTCTATTTTTAGGCAAAGCCGAGCAATAATAATTCTGGGTTTGTGTGTTTTGGGGAATTAGCGGATCAATCGGGAGCGGCAACTGACGGGGAGCTTAGCCGGAGTGTCGCTCGGCAGGCAGGAATAAAGTGGCATTAGTGCGAGTTGCTGAAATATTGTCTGGCTGAATCTGATAGTGGCTTATTTGGGGGGGTTTGTGGATTGCAGGAACAAAGGAACCTCGGTTCCTGCTAGAAAATGGCAGAATATGGGAAATGATTGAGCGGGAATGCTAACACGATTCAGCAGCACTTGGATCAACACTTGAAAGACACTTAACCTAAAGTCCAAGCACTTCTACTAATCTACTACAAGAGACGAGGTGATGGATCTCGTCCTTGGTTAGGAAATATATATGTATATATACAGTTCATTTTACCTGTGAAAGTGATGGGTCCCGGGGACTCGCATGCTCAAAAATCTATGGGTCTTAACAGAGATCTATGGGTCCCCAAAATTTAGTGTTATCGAGGTTGAAATTGTAAATCGGCGACAAATATATAATATAAATCTATATATTCATTCAGTTTTAATCATCATAGTTTATTGGTAATACAAATCAGTTATCACTTCAAGATTTTTCAGTTCACAACAATGTTGCACATTATTCAAAATAATATTGCTGAAATAATTATATTAATCTATATTTTCATTCAGTTTTAATCATCACAGTTAATTGGTAAAACAAAGCAGTTATCACTTCAGATTTTTCAGTTCATATATTCTTCGTGGTCTGCCGTCCCGCCACATTTGTAATGCTTTCTCAAGGTCCGATCCATTATCATCCTCCTCATAGCGTAACCAGGAATAAAATTAAGTCAATTTTGGCAGAAAAATTCCTTTTCTTGCTAGGAGTATTCTTTTGTTTTTCTTTTTTCGAATCGTTCGCTTGGACAAACGTGTTTCCTTATCGAGCCATTCCTATTAGCCACTTAGCAGCAGGCTATGCACTGCTACTCACTATTGTGAGTTGCAGCGTGCAAATAAATGTTGACATTGCTATCTCTTACTGTTCTTTTTAGTGGATTTATTCAGCCAGCCAACCAGTTCGGGGCGTCCCCTGCCCACTGCCAAAATATGGCTGGGATGAGTTCCAGCAGGTGAGCAGTGCAGAAAATGGATGATTGGATATTCCGCTAGCTCTGACCAACTCCAGCTACGAGATCTTGTCATTCCTTCCGGGTGTATCCAGCTCGCTCGGTCTGTTGTCGTCCCTCGCTGGGATTAGTAGCAGCTGTGGCTGAAATTTATCGTAGCTTTCGGAATAATACATGGAAGTGGGCTCCTTAAATTCTGAACACAATTCAGCTCCATTCTAAGCTACAACCATCTCTAAAGGTTAATTATTACATATTGTCACTTTGAGACATGTTTTCTACGTACAATTTTTCCAAGGTTATTTTTCTATGTATTATGAAATCTATGTAATCTTATTAAAGTTGTGTTAAACACGGGTTATCAACCCTTCACAACCCTTGTAAGTGAGGAAATCATATTAAATTAACACGATAATTACAGCAATTAAGCTACATTTGACCAGGCTTAATTGATAAATAAAATCATCCCGCCCTCATTTATCGCACTACTACTTTCCGAGACCCTGATAAATCGGAACATGATTTTAATTTCCGGGAGTAAAGGCAGAACCGTGGCGAATTTGAACAAAGCCGGTGTGCTTTTTGGCAAGCTAATACGATGTGACAAACACAGCTGTTCAAAGAGTTTATTCTCAAGCCGCTGCAAATCGATGAAATTAATGAGGCGTGCCTCTCACTCGCCCTACCAGCTGCCGGTCGGGGCGCCGCCTGCCATTTAGCGGCGGCACTGGAGCGGCAACGCCGGTGCCGTAAATCACCAACTTAACTCGGGGAGCGGCGTTGGCGTGGCGGCGAGGTCGAAACAGCCGCTTATGAAAACATGCTTTTTTTCTCATTTACCTGAGGGAGCCAAAATGTTTGGTCAGCGATTCTCGAGTGTCCACTGCGGCGACGTTGGACAGGGAAAAGTCGTGGAGTTCTGGAAAATGAGAGAACGCCGCCCTCTGCAAAGGGAAAAACAAAAGGAAACATGAGCATTTAAAGTGTGTCAATTGCATCATGTCCTATTACTAACCAATTGTCAGGATCTGTTTTCAAAGCTTCAATGATTAGCATTTTTTTGCTAATGTTTTTAACGGAAAACTGTGCTGTTTTTATGCGGGAAGCGGAGAGGAGGCGGACTCGCATTCTACGTGAACACGAGGTGGTGTAACCCTGGGCACAAAGATTTCCATCTGCTGCAGGGACGTCGAACTTTTGGCCTAGCTTGTGATGTCATCCACTCCGCTGTTGCTAAACTAAAAACACAGCACCCCGAGGCCATGCTGTTAATGTTAATAAACAACAAAGGAGACTGCTGGAAGTATGACTTCCCTACGGGGATGAATGACGTCTATCTATCTATCATCTGGTTAAAAGGAAAGACCTTAGGCCAGGGCCCGAAGCTGACACGAAATTCAGATTGGGCCTCAATCATTAACTGTATCGCAGTTTTTTTTCCAAATTAGTGACCAGTTTATGGTCGATCGTGTGCTCAGCTAGCTGGTCTCTAATCATCACGTCCACCAAATCTCCGAACCTTCAGTGACTGGCTAAGCCCCGGAGGTCGACGACGTAGAGGTGGACCCGACTCACCGAGCCGCTGTCGCAAGATAATCTGTTGCACCGTGTCCCGGCGAAGTTATCTGAAGAGATATGAAATACAGTCTCCAAATTTCATGGTGGGTCCTAAAGATGCGCTGGTCCTCACTGCCCGGGCTTTGGACGAGCACTGCCCAGGCTTTGGACTAGCACTGCCCGGGCTTTGGACTAGCACTGCCCACCCTCACCAAAGTTTCCTAGGATTCTAACCACCAGTGACACGGGACTGGCAGGGCGGGGAACGGAAGAAGGGACAGGAGTGAAAGCGCTTTTCTTGTCGCCAATGTTATGTTTAATAAAGCACTTGGAAACCGGTACAATAGCCATTCATATCAGCACACTTTTCGGCAACCGCATACTCTACGGCCGTGATGTCACGCCATCGCAACTTCACCCTGTGGTTGTGATTACATGCCACACACTCATGTGTTTTGTGTTCCCTTTTCTTTGCTGAGGATTTAAGCAGAAACACACATGCTAGTGACCCCGCTACTCTGTGTTCGACAGTGCCAGCGTGCTAATTGGCACGTTCACTTGTCTTGCAGTCACACTTTCTTCCTCCTCCGTCCTCACAAATGAAACATGCAAGTTCAGATTTTCTCTGAGTTCGGTCCCTCAAATCAAGTTATTTGTCGAGCTCGGGCTGGGGCTGGGCTTCAACACCCACGGGCTGGGTCGGGCTGGATTTTTAAGGCCTGATCTTACCTCTAATCTGGTAACGGTACCAGTTAGCATCACATATTGAGTTCCATTTGCATCATGCCATTAGTCACTGTCCTCTTGTTAAGCAGTTGATAGCATTTCAATTCAATGATTAGCATATCTGGTTAGTGTAATCAGATAACATCAATTACTAGCATCAGCTAGTGAATACCACCAGGTAAGGTCAGTGATAAAAATAGATTGAAAAAAATACAGCGTAGTTATCGGTTGGTTGGCATCAATAATTGACAACATCAAGCTAGCATGAGCCAGCAAGTGGTACCGCTTTTAAAACATTTATGAGCCCTGTATAATATAAAGGGCGATATGACAATATCGAAACCTAAACATTCTTGCCACTAGAATAGCTTAAGTAGGTCATTCAAGTTAATTTACCAGTAATACTAGCCTCACAAATGCTAACTTCTAATAGTATGGTGGACATAATGGAGAGCAAATGATGCTAATATCTTTACAATGGCTAGCGTCACTTTAGTAGGTAATGCAAATTAGAAGCCCTATGCTAGCCTCACCAACGCCAAAAACTAATGCTAGCATAGCGGATATGGTTGATAGCTGCAAAGGCTAATGTCTTTATATTAACACTAAATTTTAAGTCATGAAAATTTTGTTGAATAAAATTAACTGCAACGTGGTCCCACTAGCAAATAGCAACACACCAGAGGCTACCGAGAAATGATTCGATAGTCTTTAAATAATCGTGATGAAATCAAAATCAAAGTGTTTGTATTGGTGGATATAAAATCTTTTTTTTTTTTTAAATTATATTTTGGGGACTCTAAAAGTTGGTCACCAAGCACCAAGAACTAGCTTAATTTGATAAGGAAGAATCATTTTAACCATTTTGTTCTAGACCTTTTAACAGTGCCCAATGAGCGCTTAGCACCTCCGATCAAAATGTCCTAGCGTAGCTAGCATTCATATGTGACAATGACCTGCAGTGACGTGATCCTGTCATAGTGCAGCGTCGTCATCTCCTTCTCCGTCAGGGCGTTTCCCGTCTGGTCGTTGATCTCGAAGCCCGTGTAAAACTTGAGCATGTCCAGCAACTACGAAGGAAGACAATCATTGCTCACATCTCTGCGTCGTAATGTGGCGGGGTTCGGGGATGATACCTGACAAAAGAGGTGGCCTTCTTTTTCTCTTTGGGTGAGATCTGAAAGGTGGCAATTGACCACCAGGTGGGAGTCATCCAGTACAGTGTTGAACCAACGCCTGGTGGGCAGCAAGGCCTAAAAGTAATACAAAAAATGAAAAAAATGAGTCATTACGAATGAAGGAGCAGGAGACTGAAAACTGTCAAAATAATATAGCGGAAGTAATTCAATTCACTTGTTCATGAAGGCATGTTTTCTTCTCCACTCATGTTGATTACTGTAATTCCCTGCTCACTGTGCTTCCTCAGAAGATTGTATTGAGTGATGTTTTTTTTGTTTTGTTTTATTATTTAAACAATAAAGCCAGAGTCCGCCCATTTCTCTCAGACAAAGATGGACGTCCACAAGCATTCTTCTAGCCTCTGTTACAATTACTGTAATTCCTTTCTCTCCGTGTTTCCCAAAAAGAATGGTGCAATTGATTTTTTAAATATAATTTGAAGAATAAAGCAATAGTTTGCCTACTCATCTCTAAGGCAAACACAGAGGTCCTGATGCACCCTTTCTATTTCTTCTAGTTCATATTAGTATAGCTCCCTACCCTCTGGATTCCCAATAAATAATGTCAGATGTGATCGTTTTTTATTTTATCAATTGAACAAAGTTCACCCATTCATCTATCTTATAAACACAGAGGTCCTAAAGCATACTTTTCCTCTCGTTTGGATTGTTCTAAGTCCCTGCTTTTAAAATTCCCCTAAAAGTATGTTGCAAGTGATTAGCCATTTTCTTGAAGTTATAAAAGACAGCCCTCCCATTTCTCTCAGGCAAACAAGGTGGTGCTAATACATGCTTTTATCTAAATTTGGTTAGATCATTGTAATTTCCTGCTCCCTAGACTGATATAATAATAATATTACAAGTTTTATACATGATAACAACCTAAGTCCACTTATTTTTTTATCCCAAACAAACAGAGGTATTGATGTATGCTTTTATTTCATCTTGTTTTGATCACTGTAATTCCCCGCTCTCTGTATTCCCCAAAAAGAATATTGCAATGCCGCCTGCAGCTGTTGCAAGATTCAGCAGCGCATGTGCTCACAGGGGCTCGGTGGTGGGATAACACAGTTTTTTTAAAGCGCTGTAATGGCTGCTCGTGTGTTTCAGGATCGATTTTAGGTGCTTTTAAATGTTTTTTTAAATGTCATCACGGTCCTGAGTTTGATAGCCACACGTACTGCAAACGATACATCTTCTCTTTTATCTGACGGAAATCATATTTAATGTCAATAAAAGAGCCGAGAGGAAGCAAGATTCCAGCGCCCCGCTCTCTCCGCCTTGATTTCGACAGAGGAGAGAAGTATAGATTTCAGGCGACGAGGCTTTGTAAAGAGAGACGGCTTGAAGGACAGGACGTTGGTCTCTGGAGACAGCGGGCGGGCGGACGGCTGGCTGGCCGACGTCCGATGCCAGGAACAGCAAGGCCGGCCTGTCAGCAAGATGGAATCTATAGAGCTTGTAATGTGAGATGTGCACACGCAGCAACACCTATAGAACATTGTGTCTCTATCCTTGGCTGCCATCGGTCTTCCTGTGATTCTGCAAACGCGTTCGCCGCGAAACAATGGTAATTGTTCTACTTTATGGTGAGCGTGTAACTACCCTGAAAGAGCATCTGAAAATTCTTTAATGCAAAATATTTCCCTTTGATAAATCAGAAAATGTGATAATTCCCAACTAAATTTCTGGGGTAAAAAGAAGCTAAAATAAGCTACTGGGGAGAAGCGATTGAAAGGTTCAGTCAAAGATTGCAAGACCATCCAAAAATTCTAGACTGGAAAATCATTCCCTTTGAAAAATCAGAAAAGAATTAAGAGTTCACAACTTTATTTCTGGATTAAAAATAAACTAACTCAAGAAACTACCGGTGAAAAGCGACTGAAAAGGCCAGTAAACAGTTGCACGGACAAATCATTTCTTTCAAACTTCGGGACCCTTAATCACTGAATCAAACCTGAAGGGCTAGAAAACAAAGCAACGAGATGCAAAGCGCCAGAATGTGACTATCACTTGCAGGGCAGATGTGGAAGGCGAGTGAAACTGCAGGACAAAGCAGGAGAAGCGAACCACTGCCAAGTCTGTTGGCAAGAGAAGGAAACCGTAAAAAAGAAAACTAAATGCATGAATCGGGAATCAGAGCTAACATTGCTTCCTGAAGAATGATCAGAAACAGCTTGCGGTGAGCTATAGCCTGCAGCCAATTAACTAAAATGTGTGGGCAAGAGAGAGAAACAGTAAAAGTGTGCCAGATGCCTGAATCACACAACTCGGTGATGTTCACTCGAATGGCCGTGGCTTTAAGGGGACTGTGTGTATCATTTAGTGACTCCTGAAAAAAAACTTCACTTAAAAAAACAAAAAACACACTGATTTAAATGATGAGCAAAAAATATATAAAGTACCACGGAAACATGCATTTTTTTAAATTCTGGGCATTTGAAAAAATGGCATTTATTTGACATAAGATGATTCACACCTAGAGAGAACTGACATGATTGACCGCCATCTTGCTGCCGAGGCTACCCTCAAAACTTTTTTGTATTATTTTCCTTCAATTGGACATCATTTAATTATTTATTTTCACACGTAAAAAGAATGTAGTAAAAACTGGTATTATTTTTTTTGCCCATTTAAATTATTCTTGTAATTTATTTTAATGATTTATCTTTTATATGGGGCAGCGCGGCGGCACAGTGGTGAGCGCGCGTGCGGCACAGTTCTGAGGTCATGAGATCGAACCTCCTGTGTGGAGTTTGCATGTTCTCCCCGTGCTTGCGTGGGTTTCCTCCGGGCACTCCGGTTTCCTCCCACATTCCAAAAACATGCATGTCAGGTTAATTGGCCGGTCCAAATTGTCCCCAAGTGTGAATGAGCGAGCAAATTGTCTGTCCCTGTGTCCCCTGCGACTGGTTGCTCCAGCACCCCCGCGACCCGCGACCGGATAAGCGGTGCAGATCATAAATGAATGAACATTTTTTATGGTTTAGTTTATTTTTTATTCATTTTTCTGGCTTTTTAAAAAATGTTTCCTGTCTTCTTTTCCCACCTTTTCCTTATAGCTCCCGTTTCATTTATTTTTCCGTTTTTGTCTTTTTCGTTTCTCATTTAGATTTTTTTCACGATTTATTTTCTCTTTTTGCTTTTTTTCTTCTTATTCTCCTTTTGCTTCTTAGTGAAACATTTAGCAATAAAGTGAGAAAAAATATTGTTTCGCTCACATTGAGCCTCTGTAGTTTGTATTCTTACTCGTGCATTTAGCACTCGTTTTGGGTTGCACACCCCCATACAGAGACATCTAGTGGTTAAATACTGTATTATACAATGTACCATTAAAGGGACAGTGCGTAATATTTACCAGTAACAGCCGGCAAGGGTTTATATCAGAGGTCTCAAATTGAGGCCCGCAAGGTGACAGTTTGATGCCCTTGGCTTAATATGAAAGTTTGAAGGGACATTTTGTGTGTTTAATGCCTGCTAGTGATAAAAAAAAATCATTTATTTAAAAAATATAAATATTTAGAAACTAAGCAAAAATACATTAACTACATGTGCATTTTTTTAAAGTAATATCAAGTGCCCCCTAGTAGTACAAGAAAACGTTTCAGTAAAAACAAACAAACATTGATTTGAAAACTAGGCAAAAATACATGAACTATCATACCAAAGTAAATTTTCAGAAAAATATAGGTCGTGCAGTTTGTATTTCTTTTACAAAGTGGAACTTAAGGTCGCAGCCATGTTTGTCTGGCGTCTTGCTGCGGCACTGGTTTTCATTCGCACAAGACAATAGTGCCATAGTGTGTTCAAATATTACACTGCCCCTTTAAGGTAAAAAAAAAACCAAACCCGAAAATAACCTTGGCCATCCTCTGCCAAGAATAACTAATATAACCGGAACCCCCTGCGCAATTTATCAGTATGCTCTTACCTCCAGGTCGATCATGAGCTCAATGAACCGCTCGCAGTAATGTACTTTCTCCATCGTGATGCTCCCTATGCGGGAACAAAAAAAACAAAACACGCGGGCATGTAAGTTTTAGAGTTGAAAAGTGTGAGACGTAAACAAACGTGAGAAGGATTGTGTGTGTGTGGGCAACAGCAGCATGTGCAGCAGGTGCTGCCAGTGATGCGGACCCCGCTGGCTTTGCGACTCTAATCTATTGTGTCAGCTCGGATTTCCACCTAAACACACAAGCGTGCTGTTTTTAGCAGTCCAGGTGGGTGGCGGGGCCAGGCGGGGCCCCCGTGTCGACCCGCATTACGGGCTCCTGACGGGCTGGGGGCGGGGGCTTCGCGTTCCCCCAAAAAAGAAGAGGGGGGCTTGCGGAACTTTTACAGAAAGATACGCTCCTATTGTTACTGCATTTGATTTGTGATATTACAGTAGACCCCTCAGTGATATGATGTGAATTTCTTTTTTAGGTGAGGATAGCAAAGGGAAATTGCCTTATAGCGGGGAATAGAAACCTAAGCTAATAAGTAGCTAATTCTGAGACCCTGGTACCTTTGATCCAAAAATTAAAACACCTCTCACATTTCTGCAGATATTTCCTTACATAGTTTGGTAGAACAACACAGAAGAAACATCGCTTTGACAAAATGTAAGGTAGTCTGTGTAAAGCTTATACAGCAGTGTCAATTTATTCTTCCCCTCAAATAAAACTTATACTGACATTAGTATCTAAACCCCTGGTAACAAAAGTGAGTACACCCCTAAGTGAAAGTTCCTGAAGTTCAATATTTTGTGTCGCCACCATGATTTAGCAGAACCACTTTAATACTCCTGGCCATAGATTTCACGAGAACCTCACAAATTTCCACTAGAATGCTTTACCACGCCTCCGTGACAACAAGACTGAGCTGGGGGATATCCAAGATCTTGTGCTTCTCCACCTTTCGCTTGAGGACACCTCAATTATGTTGTTTGATTTAGCTGTGGTGACATGCTTGGCCAGTCCATCCCCTTTACCCTTAG
Source organism: Urocampus carinirostris (assembly GCF_059441175.1). Classification (NCBI taxonomy): domain Eukaryota; kingdom Metazoa; phylum Chordata; class Actinopteri; order Syngnathiformes; family Syngnathidae; genus Urocampus; species Urocampus carinirostris. The sequence continues at coordinate 34,673,471 of NC_142363.1, read as the reverse complement.
CCCATTTAGAAAATCCTTGGTCACCTTAGAAGCTTATTTGGGGTCATTGTCAGGCTGGAACACTGCCCTGCCACCCAGTTTATGGAGGTGAGTATCATTCTCTGCTGCAATATGCTACAGCTCATCCTAGAATTTGTGTTTCCCTTAATTAAATGCAACCCCCAATTCCAGTTGCACTCAAACCATGACATTTCCAACACCATGCTTGACGCAAACATGTTTGTACTCTTCCCCTGGTTTCCGCCACGCATGCTTCACACCATCTGAGCTAAATAAATTAATTTATGTCTCATCAGACCATATAGCTTTCCAGTAAGCCTTTGTTGACAGACTTCTTTTCATTGTGTCAAAGTCATGTTTCTTTGATGATGTTCGATTAAACGTTGTAATAAAATCTCAGCAGAAATGTGAGGTGTACTCACCTTTGTGACATACTATATACTATTTACAACTTATGTATAATATGCTTACATATATGACTAAACGACACAAAACTTATGTATATAAAGGACAAATATTCTATTGACCTTTGGTGTGATGGTATTTGAGCTGGTAGTAGAGTTGGCTGATAGATGCCGAGGAGGGGAAGGAGAAGGCTGATTAAAAATGACAGCCTTTAGAAGATTAATTTGCCTTAATCGTCTCGTTAATTTTAATAACAGTCCTCTTCAATTGGTTAAGGCCATTCAATTTAGCGAATGCAGGGATTCGTGTGCCTTGTTCACATTTCTTGATGATCGCAAGCTTCGTTTCCGTTCGGTTTTTGTTTCTCCCTCTAGCATCACCGCAAGCCCCGTGACCCGTAGCGAATAAAAAAAGTAGGAAATCTACAGTATTGTCTCGCACTAACTCAAAAAGGGTGAAATATTCTGACCTAAACTGAGAAAAAGGCATTGTGGGACACATTTTAGCTAATGGTATCAGCATTTTCATGATGTCTCTTTCACTCTCCGTGTCTCTCTTCTTCTCTTCCTTTGTTGCTCTTTGCCTCTTTCTCGCTGTGTCTTTTAACCTCTTTTGCTCAGACTTCCTTTTTTCCTTTTCTCTTTCTCTCTTCCTACCCTTTGCGCTTTCTTTTCTCTCCTTTTGTCTTTTTATTTCTCTTTGGATTTCTTTCTTCCTCTCCCTTTCTTTTCCCCCTCTCTCACGACTTTTTATCTTTTGTTTCTCACGCTCTCTCCATCTCTCTTTTTCAGGCCCTCTCTCCTTTTCACTCCCTCTTTCTCTTATTTCTTTATCTCTTTTTCTTTCTCTGTAATCTACTAGTCCGGCCCCCGACAGAATGTTTGTTCAATCGTGTGGCCCCCGAGTTAAAATGAGTTTGACACCCCTGGTCTAATGTCATAATGCAATTTACACACATTTAAATGCTAATATTCTTAGAAAAGCATTGTGAGGGGTAATTCAGACGATAGCATACCGGTATTTTCACAATCCTGTGCTGCAAACCAATAGCAAACCAGCATCCTATATGACGTCGACCAATAGCAGAAAATGCAGATAATGTTATGATTTTTGCTGTTTTTCTATAGTTATGAAAACACTGCAAAGAAGGTTCGAGTTCTCCATATCCCGCGGGAATACTGCATTTACAAAAATGACAAAAACTACAGTAGAAAGGAGTGGAAGGATAGCATCATTTTTTTACCTGATGCGGGAATCGACTCGAGGACCCCGTGAAACTTTTTAATGAGGGACGAAAGAAAGGTTCGCTCCTTTTTAGCCCTAAAGAAAGACAAAAAAGAACAAAGGAATCAGATCAAAGGGGATATGTTTTAGTGATTGATTGTTTTTTAACCGAAAGAGAGAGTGATTAACTGTTGGCCCGCATCGGCGTCCATCTTGTCAAATTTTTTCTTGATAAGATTCCAGAACTTCTGCAGCTTGGGGACTTTTTTCAGTTCTTGTTGGAGTCGGGACTGGAAATCAAATATAGACGAGACAAACTCAGCAAATTTTGATTGATTAAACCTGTCAGCCTGATTTTAATTTCACTTAATTAGTGCAAAATAATGGTTTCCAGAATCTTACTGGTATCAGGCACATCCACATGGGCAAAGAGATGAGTTGTTGCACCTGCTCCCTGATCAAATCTACCTCCTACCATAGAGAAGAAACACAATTGACAAAATGCAGTAGACATTAAAGCGGCAAACTCTTTTTCTTTTCTTTTTTTTTAAATTTCGGCGCATTAACAAAACTCGGTTACTAAAATATTCAGAGGAGCACATCAATACAGAGTATGCAACAGTAGCACATTTTCAAACGAGACCTCTGCAGTGCTTCAATGCAGCAAAAAAGAAAAAAAAACAGTAGCCAAAAGGAGGTGGCTTGGCGCAATACTGCTACCTTGTGGACAAAAAAAACAATGGGAACCTATCTTGTCTCACAAAAAAGGTCATTATTATTAAAATTTACTTTTCTTTTTCATTTTAAGCAAGGTAGAGTTTGAAAAAAAAAATGGGGGTGGGGAAAGACGTGCCTAATGTGGCACTGAAAAACAACCTTACATCAAATCAAAGAAATGTGTCTGATTTATGCTGAAAACAATACTATTTATCTATATATTTGAGTATTTATCTATTTCTATGAACTATAAAAGGACGAAAGTCAACATAGAATCGAAAATCATTTGTGAAACATTAAATTATAATAATAAAGCAGGAAAAAGACATTTTTCTTACTTTATTTTCTTATTTTACAATTTGTTTCCAAGATGTACTTTTATTTACAACCAGATTATTTTCAACATTTTATTTTTCTTTTCTTTCTAATTTTACATTTAATTTTGGTCAGCATTATTTTTTCATAAAATAATAACTGTAGTAATTAAAATTTGTAGGATGACTTGACACCAAAACAATCGTGAAAACTAATGTTAAGATTTAAAAATTATTAGACATGATAGATGAATTCTCACCCATTTCAAAATACTTTGCCGCCACCTTGTGGTTACAAAAGAAATTACAAACATTACAACCAACAAGTTGGATTTAAGCATAAAACCTTTGTTGTTTACATTTGATTAACAGTTAAATACTCTAATATACACAAAAACAAAACCAAAAAACATTTGTTTATTTTAGAAATATTTAGTGCACTGTCAATACAGTAGTTTTAATCATCGATTTGAACTGAAAGCAGTGAGACTTGCAGAACAGAATGCAAAATGCAAATAAGTTAAGTAGGGGGATCCAGCATATTTTTATGCCGCAGAGCATTATGGGACTTGCAGTACAGAAACAAATGATACACGCAAACTTCGACTTACTCGCTCAAAAAAAAAGGCTTATGTGTATTGGTTAATTTCTATGGTTTTCAGACTCAATTTCTGCCCCAATAGCCAAAATTCCAGTTGTATCCTTCCATATATAGTGTAAGTTTATAGCCATGTACAAGCACACTTTGTAAACCACCGGGAGGCTGATACGGATAAAACATTAATTCGGATAGCTCCAATTGGCTCCCAGGAAACAAAAGGCAGAGGTCTGATTGGTATGAGTATGCTTGTTCTCTCGAAATGACTGAAATTCTGCGATGTACGCAAAAACAAGCAAATGAAAACCTGAAAACCCACAATACAACCATAATGATCAATTCCCTTTGTCTAAAAGTGTTTCTGTGAAAATCTGAGGTCTTATGTAAGAATACTGACCCATTCTACGTCCAAAAAAGTGTCGATTAAATGAGCTTACTCACAAGACTATTGAAGCAGTGATCGAGAAACTCCAGCAGCACTGTTTGCTCCTTCAGGGTTAGGCCACTTTCATCACCCGCTAACAGGGCTTCCAAGACACATTTGAAGAAAAAAGAAAAATGGCCTGGTTCCGTTTTGAACACCTGAAACAAAAAGTTGTTTAATAAAACTGGACATTTAAAGGGATACCCAAATTCGTAAACTTACAAAGTAGTTCATGTTTTTTGCAAAAACTGTGTGTGTCATAGGTATCTTCCAATTGTTTTCCAAGATAATGCATTTTGAACAGTCTCTCTCGTCTGACTTCCTGAGCTGTGACGTCATGTGGACAACACCAGCACCCTAGCAAGCCAGTCACCTTATTGGTTTACGTGTTAATTAGAGGTTTTAAGAATTTTAAGCTCTGCTAGTTATTGTTGAGAATGCATAGACTTTGTGTTGCAAGTGGGTGCAGCAAAGGTACAACAAATGGCGAGAAGGCAAACTGGCAAAAATAACACAAAGAGAGCTAACAGGGGTTAAACCAGCCGGGACACGGGAGGTTAGCCGGCTGTCAATAAAGGCTAACCGATCTGCAGAAAAGCGGGAAGCTGGTCAGCCAAAAGCATGCAGTCAGCAGCCAAGATAACCATAGATAAAATATAGAAAACCTCCACGGCAACAAACATGAACTCAGCTGTAAATATACCAAATGATCAAAGGCAGGCTTGTCGGATGCTAAAGAAGGCTAACCGGGACCAATGGCGGAAAAATGGGAGGCTGGCTGATTGAAAACAGGCACTAAGCAGCCCGGCTACCCGGGAACCTACGACGAAAAACGGCAACACACACAAAACAAGCCGGGTAAAAAAAAAAAGGGTACCAAACAAAACTAGAAATTTTCAAGAGCCCAGACACTAACGAAGAGCTGGACAATATTTTAGCAATTGCAATACACAAGGCAAAAACACAAAGGAAAAGTCACAATACCCTACCTAAAAAGGAGGCAAAGGCAAAAAAGAATGCACGCTGTACACGACAGCAGGTAAGCAAAAGTCCAATCACCCCAAGCAGAAATAAGCGCTATGCTATCGCTGTTTACTACAATCGTCTTCTGTTTTCAACGGGACGCGCCATTCTTTGTTGTCATCCGGTGACGTCACAGCTCTCTAGGGGTTATGAAGTCAATCGGTCAACTTTGAGACTAAATTTCTCGAGTCCCCCAATGCGTGAAATATTTAGCAACATATCTGCATGATTGTGGGGAGGAACACTTCCAAATTGAGGACAAAACGGTCTTTTAGAATCCCTTTAAATACAGGGGGTTGACTAGAGAAACTCGCGCTTAAGCTTCAGTTCAAAAACAGTGATGATCGCCTTCCCCTGACTCAAAAGTGCGCCGTTCTACGTCTCAATTTAAGTAAACAATGTTGGGATTCCATTGATATTAATCAAATCAGCTAATTTTGGGAACTTTTAATCAGTGGCAGAGGTCAAACCAGGAAGTGGCTAGCCAATCAAATAGCAGGATAATGTACATTGAGCTCAAAATGTTAGTGTGTGAATTTTGAGCCCTCATTTCAAATGTAATAAAATATTTTGCAATTAGATTGCAAACAATTGATAAACATATCAGCTCATTTGTTAAGACTTAGTCACTACCATGAGTCGGAACCAGGAAATAGCTAGCCAATCAAATTGCAGGATGATGTACATTGAGCTCAAAATGGTAGTGTGTGAATTTCGATCCCTCGTTTCAAATGTAATAAAATATTTAGCAATTAGATTGCAAACGATTGATAAACATATCAGCTCATTTGTTAAGACTTATAGTCACTGCCATGAGTCGAACCAGGAAATAGCTAGCCAATCAAATTGCAGCGTTCATCACTCTCAAATATCAGCGTGTGCATTTTGAGCCCAGCCTAACGAATTAGCAAAGAGCTAGAATAGAATAGAAAATACCTTTATTAACATTGTTACAAAACGGGCTGAACATATTGTGACAACAAAATTGGACGAGCTACCATCCATATCAAAATCGCATAGGTCCCACAAACATTAATTTCATAATATGACAGGGAACCTAAACATTCATCTGGCAAACAGCCCAGGGGCTACAATTTCAGAACCCAGTTGTAATGTGTCCTAGAAGATTGGTTACCTCCCAGGCAGGAACGTTTTCCCGGAACTTTTCGTTGACAATGCAGCAAATAGACATCAAATAAGCGTTGCTGGAAAATTCTGGAGTGTAGTTGACCCAAAGGTAGTTTTCCAGGTATTGACTGCAAGGAGATTTGTTGGGTTATATTTGAAGCCAGTCAAGAATAACAAAATAAAGATATGTGTCAACGGCAGCACCTGAACTCCAACAACATGATTTTTCTGATGGCAAATCTGAAAGGAGAACCATAAGATAAACATCTGCTTCTCAATATTAAAGAAAATACTTCTTGATATGTACTCACTTGGACATAAGAATCTCTTTTTCATAAATCTCCTCCATCACCTAAAAACAAAGATGGTTAGATGTTCATTATTGTATAGTGGACCCCCTGAATACGGCATTCCTTCCCAACAAGATTTCATTTTACAGAGTGGAATAAGATATTTTTTGGACCCCTCTTTACGATATTTGCCCATCTATACGACGTCAATAAATTTTAACGTTGCGGCGCTGGTATGTTTTCCAAGATGACTGTCGGTTGTTGGCTTGTGTCATGAAAATACAGATTTTTCTATTGGCTGAACTACTTCCCACAATGTCTTTTTCTTTATTTACCAAGTTCAAAATCTCCTACGCTTTGAAAAGACTTAATAAGTCAGAGATACAATGCTGTATGTTAATACTCTTTTCGCTATGGGTCCCAAGGCCTTCATTGATGCTAAAGGGAGAAGCAAAAACATGATGACCCTGGAAACAGAAACGCCATTATCAAGGAATATAAAGAAAGCATTGTTACCGTTGCTAAGGAATATGTCCGAGGCCAATCTACGAATGTGAAAATAATTAAGAACATTGAAGTATTCCACCCTGGTCATCCTGGAAGGGGGATTTCCACTTTTGAAGCCCCTTCTCAAGGTTTCTTTTTTCCTCACGCTGAGGTTTTAAGTTTTTCTTTGCCCGCAAGTTTAAGATCAGGCGATGGTGAAATGGTAATCCTGTGCAGTCCTTTGAGACATTTTTGTGATTAAGGGCTGTATAAATAAATGTGACTTGACTTAAAGCAATAACGTGGACGTTTTATAATCAGTTTTAAATTAAATCCGCCGTCTCCTCCCCCTCTGCATCACCCACTAACTCCACTGTACCAGCCAAATTTTGTATCTATTTTATTCAGCCAGTACAAACCATAAACATGATATATACAAGAAATCATTTGACACGCGAACACTCAATAATCATAAAATATTTGATTTAAAAGAATAAAAAGAATAGAGTAAAAAATATATTGTAGTGTGTAATACAAGGTAATTCTATAGAATAGTTAAAAAGAAAGAATATGTAAATAACAAGACTAGAGTAGAATAGGTCGGAGGAACGCGGTTGGCATAATAATACTATACACAACAACCTAAATCAATTCCCGTTGAACATACGGATAGCGGAAGGGTAAAAACTCTCTTTAAGACGTGAAGTCGTGCTCGCAATGGAGCGAAGACGGCGACCTGACGGCAGGTAATCAAAATACATGCGAGCAGGGTGACTGGTATCGTCTATAATTTTTAGTGTCCGTTTTCTAGTTCGATCGATGTAGATACAGGGACGGGAGGTCAGTACCTATTATTTACTCTGCCGTCCTAACTACTGATTCCATCTTTGACAATTCTTTCTGATTGAAGCGACCAAACCAAACTGTGATTGACCTAGTTAAAACGGATTCAATGATAGCACGATAAAAATTGACTAGAATGGATTGACGGACTCCGAATGATTTGAGTTGACGAAAGCCACACAAAATTATTTTTAATGTCAATCAATCATACTTTTGCACTATACACATAAGTTGTACTTATTAGATCCTCGTCTTGGGATCAAGAGATTGCAGGTTCGAGTCTTGGATCCTTCGTGTTATATGTCGAAGTGTCCTTGGGCAAGACACTGAATCCCTAAAGCTCCCAATAAGCAGGTCGGCGCCTTGCATGGCTGCAATTGGTGTGTGAGTGTGTGTGTGAATGGTTAAGTGTGAAGCACATTGTAAAGCGCTATGGGAGGTCTCCATTGACTTGAAAAGCGCTAGATAAATGCGGACCATTGACCATTTATAGTGTTATATTAATTTGTAAATCTGTGATAACAGGGTTATTTCCACTTTGGAAACCCCACATCAGAACGTATTCATGTCGTATCCAAACATAAACTGGCAACAATGAAGACAAGCTCACCTTTGGGTCAAACGGTAATTTGTTTTTGGCATGGGGGGCCCAGTATTTGTTAGCCAGCTGCAAAACACACACAAATAGAGATATATATTTGCACTTACTAGACACGAATCTGTTATTTTTCTAGTTTTACCTGCGTGACATATTCTGCATTGATCTGGGACACGGACGGAGCCGCGACCTTCTTTACAGGGGTTTCCTTCTCGGTTGTGACTGTCCCAAGCATCTTGACGTCGAATAACTGTCAGAAAAAGACGTCATTTCGACACGTGTAATACAAAACATGCCCATTATTAAATGAAAGACGCTGGGGGAGATAAATGTTCTTGAATACATATTGAAGACATTAGTTTGCGAATATAAATGATATGTAACAATATAATGTATATTTTGGGGTTGTGAGTTAATACAATTTGGGTTTTTTTAAACGACCAAGCAATTTCAACTAGACAACATCGTATTTACGCTTTTAACAAAGCGAAATAAAACTTGTTCATTCTCCTGTTAAGCCCACCTTAGTTCTCAGTAATTATAGCAAAAAAATATATATTTTTAAGGGTTTAACAAACCTTTTTTGCCCCAAAGTTATTCTTTCAGCGTGGACGAAAACTTGAATTACGCATGGACAAAACAAAACGCGCTGAAAGCGACACACTTCCGGGTTGCAGTACGGCGTAAATTGTGGTCCGGTGAGCAACTAAGACGAAAAAAATATTCCTACGTACATAAATACAGTATTGTGCTACAAATAAAACCATCCGACCCTTGCCAAAAATGGAATTAATAAAAACTACAATCTAACATTATAAGTTTGTATGTGGGTTAAATATATATTTTTCCCAAAATGACAGACTTTACCAACGAAAGAATAATGGGGGAAAACAAGTTTTATTTAGATATATTTAAAAATCTAGCATTTTTGTTTCAAAAATGCCTTTACGTTGAAAGTCGCTGGATATTGATGTGAATTTATTTTATTGTCTCATCTCATTTACTGCACCGCTTATCCTCAGTTGGGTCGCGGGGGTGCTGGAGCCCATCCCAGCAATCATCGGGCAGTGGGCAGGGGACACCCTGAACTGGTTGCCAGCCAATCGCAGGGCACACAGGGACAGACAACTCGCTCGCTCATTCACACCTAGGGACAATTTGGACCGGCCAATCCACCTGAAATGCATGTCTTTGGATTGTGGGAGGAAACCGGAGTGCCCGGAGGAAACCCACGCAAGCACGGGGAGAACATACAAACTCCGCACAGGTAGTCCGGTAGCTGGATTTGAACCCACTAAGGAGGTTCCCAAGACCTTAGAACTGTGCTGCACACGCTCTAACCACTGCGCCGCCGTGCTGCCCTTATTTTATTGTATTATGTTCAATAATATACAGATTAACCCAACTATAACACTGACAAAAGTAATAATTCCAAACTAATTCCAAAATATCACCCAGTAACAAGAATAACACGATTTCTAATTTCACTACTATTATTATTAACGTTTCCTACCATTCAAAGTAAGTACAATTGTATATACAGTGTATCCTGGGGTATAATTTTGAGAAACTGTTTAAATTTAGGCTATTTTTTAGTTCATAAATGACTTATAATTCCTGTTGATGATATCTGTGTATTAATTGTTATTACAACATCCATTTTGGCCTGGTCATCCTGAAAGGGGGATGGCCGCATGTGCGGTACCTTCTCAAGGTTTCTTCATTCTCCTCATGTTGAGGTTTTTGAGTTTTCCCTTGCCCTCATGCAGGTTTTAGATCAGGGGTTGGTGTCATAATAGTCTGTAGTTTGCAATCATCTGTGGTCTGTGCAGCCCTTTGAGACTCTTTGTGATTAAGGGCCAAACAAATAAACATGACTTGACTTGAGGTTTTTGAGTTTTTCCTTGCCCTCATGTAGGTTTTAGATCAGGGGATGGTGTAAAAATAGGCTGTAGTTTGTAATAATCTGTGGTCTGTGCAGCCCTTTGAGACTCTTTGTGATGAAGGGCGTCCCAAATAAACAGGACTTGACTTAAAAAATGATATAACATTAAGAGTATTTTTTTTCCTATTTTTCTAACTTGTCATGTTTATTTGTATGGCCCTTAATCACAAGGTGTATCAAAGGGCTACAGGATGAAAGAAAGAAAGAGAGAAAAAGAGCAAGAGAGAACTAAAGAAAAACAGGACTGGAGAAAGAGAGGAAAAAGAAAGGACAAAAGGAAGAGAGAAAGACAGGACTATAGGAAGCGAGAATGAAAGAAAGGACAAAAAGAAGAGAAAGAGAAGGAAGGAGGAGAGAAGAAAGACAGGTAGCAAGAAAGATCAAAAGAAGAGAGGAATACAGAAAGACGTAAGAAAGGAAGAAATAAAGAAGGAATGAAGAGGAAAAAAAACAAGAGAGAAAGAGCTAGAGAGAAAGAAACAGAGAGGAAAGAAGGAAGAAATTGACGGATGAAGAAAGAGAGAAAAGAGAAGAGATTAAAAACTTGTAATTGTACATTACATTGAATATTCCAAATATTTTATTGAGCATTAACATATCACCCAAAAATGAAATAAAATAAAAAAAGGTCGTAAAATTAAACTACCTAATATTAAAGAGATTCAAGAGTGTCCTTGTCATGAATCTAATATGCTAATGACATTTTCTGTGCAACCCGATTTACAGTATTTATAGGTAAGGTTTAAAACAAGGTGTTATAAATACAATATGTATATACAATATATTAAAGACTATTTACATATATATATAATGTGTTGTATATGTGCGTCAAGGTGCAGCTGAGTAATAAGGTGTTTTGTGTTATGCCTTACAGCCTAAAAGTATAACGACAGTGTTTATACATTTTCAAGATAAAAAAAAACGCCGTAAAATAATAAGATGTATTTCATTTCTAAATAATAATGCGAAAAAACTGGAAAGCAAAAAAAAAAAACAACAAAAAACAACTGTACTGCGTTGTTTAATTTAGACAGCAGAGGGCAGCACACACCATTGAATAGATCTACTTGGGCGGCTTGATTCTACAATTCGAGACAACGAGGCTTTGTATCAAATATATTATTGATATATTTTTTATATGATACATAAAAATAACGCTAACAAAATACGTCAGGATTCCCAGGTGGTGATGTCTTTCCCAAATCCAAAATTACTTTTTATAGTAATAATAACTTTTGTTTTATTGAAATTCCTGCTGAAATATGTGTATAGTTTTTGGTAAGTGTCCTGCAAGGATGAGTCCAACAGTGCCACCTGCTGGTATGGGGTGGGGTTTGGTTTTGGCTTCTGACATGTGACCGGGAGGCGGGGTTTGTTGGCAGTTTTCAGAGGGAACTGCTACTGGTAAGACACATCTTTTGGTGCTCCACAAAAGAAGTTAATTTTAAACATTAAAACCACAGCTGACAAATCTCTCAACGTGCACAGTAATGTGATTGATGTTGTCAAGTTGTTTAGATTTATTTTCATTTTGTTTCTGTTTTACTAAAATATTAATTCCCCTTATAGAGATCAAAGCCAGCAGAAAAGCTAATGTTGTGACTCATTCATTTGCAGGTAAATTGTACCCATTTTTATACTCATTATTGTTTTTATTTCTATTTTCTCATATACATTAAAAAGGATGATGTTGGTTAAAATTCAGACTAAAGAAAAATATGTTGAATTCATTGTAAACGTTAAAAATCCACTATACGATCTGTATTCTAAAATGTATTTTATGTCATTTGAAAGGAAAGCTCTTTGATATGCTTTGTTGGGCAGTTTTCAGAGGGAACTGCTACTGAGATCAAAGAGATCAAAGCCAGCAGAAAAGCTAATGTTGTGACTCATTCATTTGCAGTAACTGTAATAAAAACCTCATCATCCAGTCCAGCGTGAATGTGGGACAAGTACACCGCGGTTACACATATATATGTATATATATATATATATATATATATATATATATATATATATATATATATATATATATATATATATATATATATATATACACACACACATGTGTGTATATCTATCTAGACATCTATCCATCTATCTAGCTAGACATCTATCTATCATCTATCCAACTATCTAGACATCTATCTACCTATCTAGACATCTATCTAGACATCTATCCATCTATCTAGACATCTAGCTAGACATCTATCTATCATCCATCCATCTATCTAGACATCTATCCATCTATCTATCCAGACATCTATCCATCTAGACATCCATCTATCTAGACATCCATCTATCTATCTAGATATCTATCTATCTAGACATCTATCTATCATCTATCCATCTATCTAGACATCCATCTATCTATCTAGATATCTATCTATCTAGACATCTATCTATCATCTATCCATCTATCTAGACATCCATCTATGTAGACATCCATCTATCTAGACATCCATCCATCCATCCAATGCAGCAGGAGTGCCACGTGATGATGATTAGCAAGATCTGTAAAGTACCAAACTTTATTTTTTAACAAATATTATACAATGAAATACTGTACAATGCATTGAGTCCGATCCGGTTCTGTTTCTACAAACTGAGCCAGCAGGACAAGTGAAGAATGTCGGAATGGGCCAAGTCCAGGACCGGCACGAGGGCCACAGCTGGACTGGAGTCCCCGAGGAGTTTTTTCAAAGCAGCTTCAAGACCTGGTGAAAGAAGAACAAAAATATCCATATTTCAAATGAAATCTGAGATTGCGTATTCAAAGACGATGCGTGGAGGGTTCGTTTTTCGTGATCTATTGCAACTGAGGTGGATTATTAGCGTGATTCCTCGGCGCCACCTTCAGGGCTCATCGGGCTTTTCAAAAAAATGTGTGAGGCCTGTAGCCATGGGAGTTTTACTCGTGCTAGGCTGCCTCCCAAACGGATTGAATTAGTCAAATGAAGCGGCCATGATAGCAAAGTGTTGGACGATGAACATTCCTTTAGGGGGGAGGGAAAAAAGCCGGGGGGGGGGCTATTAAAGACCCTTTGACGATTAATCGTGCTCGCTACTTGAGTCAAATGACAGTTAAAAAAATACAAGGTTAGAAGTACAGACAAAAGAAAAGTTAACTCTTTTTTATCCTCCAAAAATGTGTAATTAGAACCATACACAGGGTTGGATTTAGGGATCATACTCATATTTTATTCCTGCAGTCCGAATGATTAAAATGAGATGATTTTGTAAAAAATTTTCACTGCTCAACTGCTATTTAAGGTCAACAAAAAAATAGTGCCAGAAAACATCCAAAAATTATTCACTTGGAAAGAGGGAAGTTATAACTTAAGGGGCTGTCGTAAATTCATAATCCCAAAGGTGAGAACCACCAGGAAAAGTATGTGCGTGTCTGTGTGTGGAGTCAAACTTTGGAACAATGACGAGATCAAACAATGTCCAACTATTCACTTGTTCAAATTTAAATACAAAGGAACATTCCTGGAGGAATACAGAGATAAAGAAAATGGGGTATGAGTGATACTAGAGATTGGGAATAGTGCGTCTAGAACAATGGTTAACTTTGTTGTTATTGTTGCTATTGTTATATCATAACTTTTATTAATATTATTGTTGTTATTATCATTGGTGTATTTAATAGGGAAGATGAAGGGGTAGGGAATATAAGCATCTGCTTCTGACTACCCCATTTTGAACATGTTATGTAACATTATTTTGTAGTTGAGTTCTTGTTTTTATTTTGTTTCAAGGTTTGAAATAAAGTTTTCATTCATTCATTCATTCATTCCTAAAATCCCAATCCAAAACATACACAAAGTAAATTGAATGCTATTCTTGAACTGCTTGGAAAATATGGACGCTTTTGAAAGGTAAGACTCTAAAGTTTTGTCACAAACTGAAATAATCACTGCACGTGCTACTCACATAGAGTATTCAGTTTGTATTCTCATCTGAATTTGTATTTGCTATCAAATGCCTGCAAAGGAGTGTAGCATGGGCACCTTCGCTGGAAAACAAATGAGATAATTGTTTGAAGCCTTACCTAGTACCTTGTCAAATTTGATCACAATCTAAAAAAACTAAACATTGTATTTTACACATTTTTCTACTGGTAGGTCTAGGGGGTTTCCAAAAGTGGCCATTTGGAGACAATCAGTCAGTACACAACCCTTAAACTTTGCATCTGTGTATTTTACTTTGGCCATTTTTTAGACATTGTGAAAGAGTTGTAAATGTTTGAATTAAGAACTGAATCCATGATTGTCCACTTGCACGTAATAATGGTGCCTAAAAGAAACTGTGCTTGGACACAGAGGGGCAGTTCCTATTTTTCATATGTGGCCGGAAGGTTTTTTTTTAAGCCTTAATGAATGTATTTCCTTGGGTTGTCCTTGTGTGATATTCAAATCGGTTTGATGATCTGAAACCTTTGTGAGTGATCAAGATTGAAGGATTTCATACATTTGACGATAAAAGATTTTATACGATTGAAAACAAGTTACATTTATTGAGTGCAATGAAGATTTTCACCGAGTAGCCTTAAGTTCAATGACAGGTCACGCTGATCCGAATGCAGAATATTTTGTCTAGTTCTGTTGATAAGAGGATTCTGACGCAGGACGGCAGACATTGTTTGGAGAAGTTGTTTTGATTGGTCCAGACATCGCGACGCTCTTCTCCGAGATGGTGGGGCCCACGTGGGGGCTTCCCTGGCACGCCCATGGGAGGAGCCGGCACACCAGCTTGCGGAAAGACGCGGCACGAGAGAAGAAAGGCAGAGGACGAGAGAGAGGAGGCTTGACAGAGTCTCGAACGACACTAATTCAGCCATATTCGATGGAGTTCACTTAGTTAAATGGTTTAAGAAAATAAATCTGCCCCCTGTGTGGAAATGCCAGTCTCTTGTCCATCTTTTCCATCAAGAAACGAGCGCGCATTGTTAGGGTGAACGTAGGTTGTGTTTTGTTAATGGAGTCGGATAACTAACTCGAACAATTTGGTAAACGGTACATTTTAATATTTAATTCCTAAATATTTGCCAAGACCACTGAAATCGGCAAGGGGGCGAATGCTTCTGTTGCCAAAACCAAAGAGCTCGGGGGGAGCTTTTGATCGTGAGTAACAAGTCGGGACAAGATGTTTAAAGGTTTCATAGCAAGCATATGTCACATCAGTCAGCTGGCAATCCTCACGCGAATAATGCAAAAAGTGTGTGGTGTGTGTGTGTGTGTGTGTGTGGAGGGGGGGGGGCTACATCCACATTGCCATTTTCCGTTCTGGACGCCAGAGGTGTGAGGCTTTTTCCCCCTTTTGACTTTTCCGATTCATCGGCCCCCGATGAGTGAGGGGCCCTGACCCGTAAAGATGCCTGGGGGGCGGAGTTAGGGGTAGGAAGGGGCGGGGCTTAGCTTCTCGCACGAGCCGGCAAACTCCGAACGCCTCGGAAAATAAACAGGGTTCGTACACTTTTTTCTATGGCCAAAGTGAATCCCTTTTCAAGCACTTTCAAGCAATGTTCCCTCTAATTTTCCAGGGGTCTGAGCGTTCACACCAAGTCGGTGAGCAACGCTTGAAACAACAGTGAGCAACAGCAATCCCAAGTGTGGCAACTAAGTCATTAGTAGTCAGGGTTGGGTAGGGTTACTTTAACTTTCAATGACTTTTGGATGACTCCAATACCAAATATGCTCATAAAAGACAAAAGAAACTAAATATGAATCAAATGATGACTCACAACACGTGGTAAGCTTTCTCTCCTGGCTTTGATCTCTTTGATCTCCGGCAAAACGAACATAAAATGCGACACAAACAAAATGAAAATAAATCCAAACAGCTTGCCGACATCATGTTTGCCGTTCCATGTATTCTGTTACCCCCCAAGCCTGCACAAAATTTAGTAATTTTATTCATATTTAGTTTCTTTTGTCTTTTATTAGCATTTTTGGTTTTGGAGTAATCCAAAAGTAATTGAAAGTAATCAAGTTAAAGTAACCCTACCCAACCCTGTTAGTAGTACGATACACAACTGTATTTTATCACATTTTTGAGTGGAAGTACGATGTTGGCAACAAGATTGACTTGGTATAATTGGAAATGATTTGAATGCAACACAAACTTTTCCCTGTTTTTTTTTCCCTATTTGTTTAAATTCCTTTAAAAAAATCTCATTGTGTTTATTTTTTCACAGCTGTTATTTTTTTTCTTTTTGTTCTCTATTTACTTTTTTTCCTTTGTTTCTTTCTTTTCTTTCTGGCTTTTTTCTGAATTTTTCCTCCTTTTTTCTTTTCCCTTTGTTTCTTTTTTTCTCAGCTTTTCAGCTTTTTTCATTTTGGTATTCTTTTCTTTTTTGTTCTATTCCCCCTTCCTTTAAGTCATTTTGTGCATAATTTTACATAATATTTGGTCATGTTGGGATTAAAGAAGCAACCTGAAGAGCCGTTTAGGACCCGAAAGAGTCGCTTCCTTTTAGTGAGCCGAGCCGAAGAAGCCGGTTCTTGAAAAACTCTGCTGACTTTACTCAACTTCGCTCTACTTCGACCTTGACTTCAAAATACCGCATTTAGAACACAGCGTCAGGGGAACCAGTGTATTTTTACCTTCATGCACTGTAACTTTGACTTAATTCGCTTCTTAATTAGCAATTTGGAGCCCTGATTTTTGTGCGCTGGCTAGATTTTCTTTTCAAGTCCATTTTTTTTCCAGCACGTTTAAAAGGAGAAATCCAGCGTCGATCAAAATAACTTTTATATTGCTGTTGACTTCAATGACTGAAATAAAGTCACTATCTTGCTGCTAGCACATACTTTGTGCTATTTTGAGCTGTTCCTATCTGCGATCTTTTTGTGTCAACGGGCTGCTATAAACTGACATGAATTCTGCCATTCTGCTTCAACAATGCACGCTCAATTTGGAAAGGGGTCTACAGTTGTTGGGTAATAATGGAGTTAAATACCAAAGGCAAAAAAGAAAGTACTGTATGTATAAAAAGCAGAAAAATTAGCCAAATTTGGACTCATTTTAATTATATTGATTGCTCCAATTGAAGTGCATTCGATTTTTAAATCTTGCTGACTGCTATTGTTACTACTATTGTTAGCTGCTCAGTCCCCAAAAATCTCACTTCGTCTTTTTAACTATTTTACCTCCACTTTTTCTCTCTCTAGCCAGCCATGTTAGCCATCTGGCTGCAGCCTTTCGCTAGTCGCTGTCTGTGTAAATAAAGCTGGCTTCATCCGTCAGTACTTGACTTTTTGCCACTGTTTCCTTCTCTAGCCACATGAAACAAAGCCTGCTTCGTTTTTCTCGTTTCAAGTTTTTCTTACCACCTTTCCTTCTCTAGCTACTCATGTTAGCCACTTGGATGCAGTCTAGAGCTAGGCACTAGTGTTAGCTGCTCCGTCTAAATCAGGGGTGTCAAACTCATTTGAACTCGGGGGCCACGCGATAGAACAAACATTCTGTCGGGGGCCGGACTAGTAGATTAAAGAGAAAGAAAAAGAAAGATAAAGAAATAAGAGAAAGAGGGAGGGAAAAGGAGAGAGGGCGGGACAAAGAAAGAAAAAGAGAGAGAGGGAGAGAGCGTGAGGAAACAAAAGAGATAAAAATAGAAGTCGTGAGAGAGGGGGGAAGAAAGGGAGAGGAAGAAAGAAATCCAAAGAGAAATAGAAAGACAGAGGGAGAGAAAAAAGAAAAGGAAGCGCGAAGGGTAGGAAGAAAGAAAGAGAAAAGAGAGAAAAGGAAAAAAGGAAGTTAGAGCAAAAGAGGTTAAAAGCCAGAGAGACAAAGAGCAACAAGGGAAGAGAAAAAGCGAGACAGAGAGTGAAAGAGACAGAGACAGAGTGGGAGAAAAGGGGTGGAAAAGAAAGAGAGAGAGAGAGAGAGAGAGAGAGAGAGAAAAATAAATACAAGTACAGTGTCTTTGTCCGAGCGATCTAGCTTTGGCAAAATCAAGTTGACATATTTCAACCTGCAGCTTGTTTTTCTCTTGGGCTTCTCTGATTGTTGTCTCGCGGGCCGGATTCAATCCCTTAGCGGGCCTGATCTGATCTTCACTTTTTCCTTTTTAACCTTTTGATGTTAACCCCTTTCCAGTGGTGAAGTATTACACACTGTCCCTTTAATTGAAAACTATCTCATTTGTGTGCGCAAACCTTGAGCGACTGCTCGCGCCAGCGCGTGCGGGCACTTGTAGAACACCCGGGCACACAGCGGCAACAGCTCCGTCTTCTTCAGGGCTTCTTCAAACGCCGCACAGACGGCGTCCGTGGCCTCCACATCCGAATCGTCCCTAGGCAGCTCGGCCGCCGACAGGCCGAGGGACAAGGAAGCGGCGCCGCCATCGGACGAAGTCACGACGCGACACTCGATGCGGCCTCCGCGCCAAGTCGAGTTCACGCGATCCCGAGTTCTCTGGACGGGATCGTCCTGGACGGCCGTGACGTGGATCTCCACGGCGGCACCTTTGGGCAACGCCGGTACTACAGCAACCGACAAGGATGGCGGTTCCTGCAACGGTACAAGACGCAAATTTTTGATTTCCTCTGGAAATAAAAATCGATGTATATCCATAAGATTTTGTTATATTAGACACAAGAGGAGAAGAGGATTTGTAAAATGTATTTAATAGGGAAGATGACGGGGTAGGGAAAATAAGCCTCTGCTTCTGACTACCCCTTTTCGAACATACTATGTAACATTATTTTGTTGTTGAGTTATTGTTTTTGTCCTGTTTTTATTTTAGTGTTCGAAATAAATTTTTCGTTCATTCATTCATCATATTCAACCTGCAGTGTTCTGGCTTGCCCACGTCCCTGCGTCCCAGACGCATCATTTTTGCCGGGGACGCATAGTGTCAATTGAACGTCCGTCCCCGGGACGCAACTTTTTTGACACCAAATTGTCATTATTACCCGATCATTTTTTTTTAACAAAGATTTACCGCACTCCAAACCTTTCGTCAGGCAGATCCGCCATTGTTGTTTTGGTCTCGCGCCGATCTCGGCAAACGAGATCTCGTTGCTTCGAGATGACGTCATTGTTTTGTTGGTTGTCGAGTGAAAGAGAAGTAATCCCTCAGAAAAAAACGTTGGTATTAAGTGCAAATCAACAAAAAAATTGGAAATTTCTTCAGTGTCAGTAATAAGTCGAAACTTAATGCAGAAAGTGATAACAACGGCAATAATTCCGGCACGAAAAAAACGGCGGAAAAATTATTCAGAAGATCGCAAAGGCAAGGAAAACACGTGCGTCGAAGCGAACGATTCGACGAAAGAAAATAAACAAATGAATACTCCTAGCAAAAAAAGGAATTTTCTGCCAAAATGGACTCTATTATATTCCTGGTTACCCTATGAGGAGGATGATAACAGAGGCTACATGTTCTGTGATGCGTGTACCCAGTGTGACAAAAAAACTGGACTGCATAAATCATTTTGCAACACGAACTTTCAGAAAAGCACATTGGATCGGCACAACGACAATGAAAACCATAAATTAGCTATGGAAATTCTGTTGCTGCAGGAAGAGAGAGGCAAGTATGAACGGATACGACATCAAAAAGAAGACGTGCCCATGCTTTCACTGCTGAAGATCGTTAAGTGGATGGCAGTATTTTCACTATTTTGTATAATGTACAAAAGTGTGAACTGAAAAATCTGAAGCGATAACTGCTTTGTATTAACAATTAACTGTGATAATTAAAACTGAATGAAAATATAGATTTATATAATTTTTCAGCAATATTATTTTGTATAATTTACAATATTGTTGTGAACTGAAAAATCTTGAAGAGATAACTGATTTGTATCACCAATAAACTGTGATGATCAAAACTGAATGAATATATAGTTTTATATTACATATTTGTCGCCGATTTACAATTTCAACCTTGGTAACACTAAATTTTGGGGACCCATAGATCTGTGTTGGGACCAGTGTTCCCTCTAAGCTGCGCGCAAGAAAATCTAGCCAGCGCACAAAAATCAGGGCTCGAAAATGCTAATTAAGAAGCGAATTAAGTCAAATTTACAGTGCATGAAGGTAAAAACACACGGGTTCCCCTGATGTTGTGTCCTGAATGCGGTATTTTGAAGTCGAGTAAAGTTAGTAGAGTTTGTCGAGAACTGGCTTCTTCGGCTTGGCTCACTAAAAAGAACCAGCTCTTTCGGGTCCCAAATGGCTCTTTAGGTTGTTTTTGCTTCTTTAATCCCAACATGACCAAATATTATGTAAAATTACGCACAAAATGACTTAAGGGAAGGGGGGGAAATAGAACAAAAAAGAAAAAAAAAATACCAAAATGAAAAAGTAGTGAAAAGCTGAGACAAAAAGAAACAAAAGGAAGAGAAAAAAAGAAAATTTAGAAAAAAGCCAGAAAAAAAGAAAAGAAAGAAATGTAGGAAAAAAGTCAATAGAGAACAAAAAGAAAAAAGCAACAGCTTGGAAAAAAATACAATGAGATTTTTTTTAAAAGGAATTAAAAAAAAAAGTAGGAAAAAAAACACGGAAAAAGGAAGAAAAAGTTGTGTTGCATTCAAATAATTTCCAATGATATCAAGTCAATCTTGTTGCCAACATTGTACTTCCACTCAAAATGTGATTAAGTACAGTTCTGTATCTTACTAAAGAAGCCCCCCAAAAATGTTAACATTATCCGACAAAATATATGAGCAAATAAAAATAAATGGATATTTTTTGAAAGAATTGTAAGAACAAACGACGTTTGTAGGCTGTACAACCTTTGCAATAATACATGAGTCAATTCATTCAAAAGAGAAAAATCATTTTGCACTGCCGGAAACTCCGCAAAATGTAACTTGATGTCAAGTTTTGGATCATGAACTATCTTGCCACACTTGGGATTACGGTTGCTCACTGTTGTTTCAAGCGTTGCTCACCGACTTTGTGTGAATGCTCAGACCCGTGGAAAATTACAGGGAACATTGGTTGGGACCCATAGATTTTTGAGCATGCGAGTCCCCGGGACCCATCACTTTTCACATGTAAAATGAACACTGAACCTGGTTCGACTCCAAAGTACAAACGGATTCTATACAAGGCGTCTCCAACCTTTTTCAAGCCGAGAGCTTCTGTTTGTTACCGATAAGTACCCAGGGCTCAGGCTTTTCTTTTGCAACTCGACGTTCCGGGCAGCGTCGGTTTGTAGGCAAACACGTCTCTCGGCGATATAATCATCATCAACTTTTCAAGACGGCCGTGACAGATCGGCCATTACCGGCAGATTGTGAGCCGACCCGCCCTCATAATGGTAGCGTGCCAAAACCCGCAAAGAATCTATAACGCTTTCCAACGCCGTAAACAAAAAACAAACCTGACAGGTCCCGTTCCCGACGACTTTTCACCTCTCCCTTGGCTTTCTCTCTCTTTTCTTAACCCGAGCCGGCGGCCGCCATTACCCAGAAGTATCGGCGCCCCCCCCACTCTCTAATCATACTCGGTGCTAGCATCATCCGCTAATGGGACAGAAATGAGTGTTTTATATAAGCGGCGTTTCTGCCCAAGTCGATAGGGTGAAAACACTTAACCTCCTTTTCAATTTGCTGGATCAATTTTCATCCACTTACACGGCGATTCCTAAGTGGACGATAATAACGGGTTAGCCGCGTCTTTCTGTATTTCTTCTTTTTTTTACTTGACGAAAAAAATCAAAAAGAGCTGCGGACGACAATGAGAACGTCTTCGGAATCTCGCCATCTGTCGGCCTTTGTATTCGACTATCTTAAACTTGTAGTTAAAGGGACAGTGTTTAATCAAGTCATGTTTATTTGTGACACCCTTAATCACAAAGAGTCTCAAGAGGCTGCACAGATCAAAGACTATTGCAAACTACAGACTATTATGACACCATCCCCTCATCTAAAACCTACATGAGGGCAAGGGAAAACTCAAAAACCTCAAGTCAAGTCATGTTTATTTGTGACGCCCTTAATCATAAAGAGTCTCAAAGGGCTGCACAGATGATGGCAAACTACAGACTTTTATGACACCATCCCCTCATCTAAAACCTACATGAGGGCAAGGGAAAACTCAAAAACCTCAAGTCAAGCCATGTTTATTTGTGACGCCCTTAATCACGAAGAGTCTCAAAGGGCTGCACAGATGATGGCAAACCACAGACTATTATGACACCATCCCCTGATCTAAAACCTACATGAGGGCAAGGGAAAATTCAAAAACCTCAAGTCAAGTCATGTTTATTTGTGACGCCCTTAATCACAAAGAGTCTCAAAGGGCTGCACAGATCAAAGACTATTGCAAACTACAGACTATTACCAGCTCAGTAGCCTAGATGGTAGGGCGCCCGCTTTGAGACTGGGAGGTCGCTGGTTCGTGCCTCGGCCGAGTCATACCTAAGACTTATAACATTGGTAAAATGGCGGCGCCCTCTGTTGGCTGCGGCTGCATCGGCTCGCTACAACGGGTCAGGTGTATCGACAT
Organism: Urocampus carinirostris; assembly: GCF_059441175.1. NCBI lineage: Eukaryota > Metazoa > Chordata > Actinopteri > Syngnathiformes > Syngnathidae > Urocampus > Urocampus carinirostris. The sequence continues at coordinate 34,651,008 of NC_142363.1, read as the reverse complement.
TTCGTTCTGTGTACATTGTTACAAAGAATGACAATACAAAGGAAATTATTATTATTACTATTATTATTATTATTATGACACCATCCCCTTATATTGTCAACATAAAATATAAAAAAGAGAAAGAAAAATTAAGAAGAAAAAAAGAGAGAAAGTGAAAAGAGAGACAGAAATAGAAAAAAAAAGACCAAGGGAACTGGAGAAGAGAGAGATAAATAGAAAGAAAAGAGAAATACATAAAAAAGGAGAGAGAAATAGAAAAAGTAGGAAACCAGAAAAAAAAATATAATGAGACAGAAACAGAGAAGAGAGGTAGGAGACAGATAAATGGGAAAAAAGAAGAAAAAGAGACCAAGGGAAAAAGAGAGAAGCAAGACAAATAGAAATAAAAAGAAATGGGGGAAAAAAGGAGAAAAAGAGACATGTACTATTTAGCAAAGAGTGCAAAAGAACACATAAACGTGATTTTTTTTTAATATACTCATAGGTCAAAAAAAGTATTAATTCGACATTATTTTAAAAACCCAAACCCCAAAAACATTGTAAAAAGGAAACAAAAGAGAACAAAAATGGTGCTTTATGGTCAGTTTGAGTCTCCATAGTTTGTATGTATGTGTGTATATCTATCTATCTATCCATCTATCTATCTACCTTGGTCATTTCCCTCAAGAGGGTTGACCGACAGCAAGACAAACATGCAAAAACAAAGAAAATAATGGGTAAAATAGCAAAAAAACACACACAACCATTTTTGGACCATGGCCAACCCAAATGCCCAAACACACAAACAAGTTAGGCACCTCAGCACCAAAGTTGGTCATGCTTTCGTCCCTCCAGATGAGATTGGACACCAGAGAGCGGCCATGTCACTCGGGTCAGGGTGACACAACACACTCTTCTGTTAAATAGCAGGGCCCGACAGCTTTCACTGGTTTACCCCTGCCGCATCATACAGGTGCCCTGCCCATCCCTTAGAACGGGCCCAAACATCCCACAATCCTTTCACAACACCTCTCCACTCATTCCTATCACCAACAAGAGCTCTAGCTTCCACTAGATTTCGACCTCTTTCCTGCAGTGCACTCATAACACCATCCGTCCACGTCAATGGCGACCTTCCTCTTGGTCTCCTTCCATTGACTTCTTCTCTGTAGATCCTCTTCAACATTCGTTCCTCATCCATCCTCTCCATGTGTCCAAACCAACCCAGTACTATTTTATCCACACGCTTGCTCAGTTCCACTACTACTCCAGTTCTGTCCCTCACAATTTCCTTTCTCAATCTATCCAATCTTGTCACTCCTAACATACTCCTTAAACACTTCATCTCAAAAACATGTGTGTATATACATATACAAAATCTGCTCTCTCTTTTTTTAAGTTCTACTTTTCGTACTTGCTTGGGAGTTGGCCATTTGCTCTTTTGTTATAGTTCTATGATGTGTTACTAGTTTAATTTTGAGTCAACAGAAAAATTGGAGAAGGATGGGCACCACCAGGCTGTACTTGCCCATGACACACCACAGGAAACGGTGCCCCGACCACCTGTGTGGTTAAGTGATCCGACCGACCAACCATAAATAAGATCAAAATGATGATTGCCAGTTGATAACATCATAGGCACCGCCGCAAGTGGCAGCCTTTCCAGGAGCTCTGTGTTATTTCGCTCTTTTTGTGATTTATTGTTTTTAGTGTCTGCTTCTATCTTCAGTGTTTTTCGTCCCGTCTGACAACTACACTTTGGATTACTTTTTATCCTATGGTTATGGGTTTTAACGCACAAAAATGCGTTTATTCGAGGAATCAACTCCCTAACCCTGAAGAATTCTCGTGCCGGCGAGATGAGGGGGCCCTATCGTGGCTGCAGAGCCGGACCTAAGGTGAAGGCTAAGCGGCTAGCGACGATATAAGCCTTTAGTTCCGTCCGTAATCATAGTAAATGTGAACTCTCTACCAAATAAGACTGACGGACTGGCTGTGCTGGTGAAAAACATCAAAGCGTACAGGGAGTGCAGTTTGCTGTGTTTTACGGAAACATGGCTCACGTCAGCATCCCGGACGCTAACATGGAGCTACCAGGCTTCAGTGCTGTTAAGGCAGAGACACAAAAGCCTGCAGGAAGCGGAGAGGAGGTGGACTCGCTATCTACGTGAACACGAGGTGGTGTAACCCTGGGCACAAAGATTTCCATCTGCTGCAGGGACGTCGGACTTTAGGCCTAGCGTGTGATGTCATCCACTCCGCTGTTGCTAAACTACAAACACAGCTCCCCGAGGCCATCCTGTTAATCTGTTTATAATCAACACAAGTATACTGCTGGAAGTGTGAATTTCCCTACATGGAAGAATATCTATCTATCTATCTATCTATCTATCTATCTATCTATCTAACCATTTACCGTGGTCATATCCCTCGAGTTCAGTTTGCTGTGTTTTACGGAAACGTGGCTCCTGGACGCAAACGTGGAGCTACCCGGAGGTACCCCGCTTCAGCGCTGTCAGGACAGACAGAGACAGAAAAGCCTGCGTGAAGCGGGGAGGAGGCGGACTCGCTATCTACGTGAACACGAGGTGGTGTAACCCTGGGCACAAAGATTTCCATCTGCTGCAGGGACTAGCGTGTGACGTCATCCACTCTGCTGTTGCTAAACTACAACACAGCACCCCGAGGCCATCCTGGTAATCTTTTTATAATCAACAAAGGATACTGCTGGAAGTATGAATTTCCCTACGGGGATGAAAAAAGTATCTATCACTCTATTCTTCACATGGTGCGTTTAACTTTCACGGCTGTGCATCATGTTTTCAATACTTCACAAGAAAAAAAGCAATCAATGGCGACATTCAACAAAGTGTCACTCACGTCACAATTTGACGTGGTTAAATGTTACGCTAGCACTGGAAGCTATTCCTTGTCGATAGCGATTGAACACGGGAGAGCGTCGGCGAACGATGAGAGATGTGACAGGACGGTAAGGAAAGGGCTTTGGAGAGGGGGGTCGGCATTGCTCATCCGGGCTTAAAGGGCACCCCGCGGGCCTCTGGGGACGCCGGGCCTTGCCGATCCGCCGGGAGAGCGCGGGCGGTAGGCGTTCCTTTGGGACTGACACGCCACTTGCTGACTTTTCGAGCTGTCCGACACGCTCACGTCATGCCGACCCGGCTTCTTTTATTCATGGGTGGCGCACGATGAGGCAACCGGGATGTTTTCTTGGAAACGTCTCGAGTAATAACTGCCCGGTTAAGTAGCAGAGAATCATCTATTTGGAGATAAATGAATTGATAAATTTAACAAATACACAAACCTCAATCCTTCTCCGTCACTCTCTGTCTCTCTTTTTGTCTATGACGATATTCGTCTCTGTCTGTCTATACACCCGTCCACTTTTCGATTTGTCCGCGATTCATCTGTCTCCCACTTTATCTATCTCTCTCACTATTCATCCTTTTTTCTCTATATCTGTCTATATATCTATATCTCTCTGCCTAGCATCATATCCATTTTTCAGTCAATCCATCCATCTCTCTCTCTCTCTATATATATATATATATATATATATATATATATATATATATATGTATGTATGTATAATGTGTGTATATATATATTCATCTCTCTCTATCTATCTCTATCCATCTATCGCTATATTTCTATATCTCTCTATTTATCTCTCTATCTCTCTCTCTATCTATCTCTATCTCTCTATATCTATCTATCTTTATCTCTCTATATTTATCTATCTATTTATCTATATCTCTCTATCCATCTATATCTCTCTATCACTATCTAACTATCTATATCTCTCTATATCTATCTCTCTATATGTCTCTCTCTCTCTCTCTCTATAACTGACCACTTTATCGATTTATTTGCTATTCATCTCTCTCCTAATTTATCCATCTCTCTCACTATTCATCCCCTTTACTCTATATCTGTCTATATTTCTATATCTCTCTGCCTAGCACCCTGTCCATTTTTCAGTCAATCCATCTCTCTCTCTCTGTCTATCTATAACCGACCACTTTATCGATTTATTTGCTATTCATCTCTCTCCCACTTTATCCATCTCATTCACTATTCATCCCCCTTTACTCTATACCTGTCTATATTTCTATATCTCTCTGCCTAGCATCCTATCCATTTTTCAGTCAATCCATCTCTCTCTCTCTCTCTCTCTATAACCGACCACTTTATCGATTTATTTGCTATTCATCTCTCTCCCACTTTATCCATCTATCTCACTATTCATCCCCTTCATTCTATATCTGTCTATATTTCTATATCTCTCTGCTTAGCATCCTATCCATTCTTCAGTCAATCCATCTCCCTCTCTCTCTCTCTCTATAACTGACCACTTTATCGATTTATTTGCTATTCATCTCTCTCCCACTTTATCCATCTCTCTCACTATTCATCCCCTTATTCTGTCTATATTTCTATATCTCTCTGCCTAGCATCCAATCCATTTTTCAGTCTCTCTCCCTTTCTCTCTCTCCCTCTCACACCCCCTTTCTGTCTATGACTATACGTGTTTGTCACCTCCCGTCTCGATTACTGTAATGCACTACTTTCCGGTCTCTCGAAGTCCAGAATCAAGAGTCTTCAGCTGGTACAAAATGCTGCAGCGAGGCTTTTAACTAGGACAAAAAAATTCCGATCACATCACGCCGATTTTGGCTAACCTGCATTGGCTCCCAGTTAGCCTAAGATGTGATTTCAAGGTTCTCTTAGTATTATACAAAATCATACATGGACTTGCTCCCTCTTATCTTTCAGATCTGATTTGCCCCTATGTCCCGGTCCGAAGCCTACGATCTGAGAGTGCCGGTCTTCTGGTGATCCCAAGAGCCAAGAAGTGTTCCGCTGGTTCGAGAGCGTTCTCCATCCGGGCACCGGTGCTGTGGAATGCTCTTCCCGCTGAGATTCGATCTGCAACCTCAGTGGAAATGTTTAAATCTAAGCTTAAAACACACTTCTACTCTATAGCATAAGAATAACCTATACTTTTTGTGGACAATATCTCTGTATTATTTGTAATTGCAACATCCTTTGCTGTCTGATAATCCTGAAAGGGGGATGCCACATTCCCTTCTCAAGGTTTCTTCATTTTCCTCATGTTGAGGTTTTTGAGTTTTTTCTTGCCCTCATGTTGGTTCCAGATCAGGGGATGGTGTCATAATAGTCTGAAAAAATAGTCTGTGTAATAACCTGTGAAGCTCTTTGAGACTCTTTGTGATTAAGGGCTATACAAAAAAAAAATGACTTGACTTCTATATCTGTCTATATTTCTATATTTCAGTCTCTGTTTCTCTCTCTCTCGCTCTCTTTCTCTCTACTCTCACACCCTTTCTATCTATGACTATACACTTCCCTCTCTGTCGAAACACTCATCAACCATCAATTCATCCGTCTATTCTCTCTCACTCTTGCTCTACCACTTTATCTATCTATCCAGTGCGCTCTCTCTCTCTCTCTCTCTCTCTCTCTCTCACCCCCTTTCTCTCTATGACCATATGTTTCTATATCTGTCTATATTTCTATATCTCTCTGCCTAGCGTCCCATCCATTTCTCTCTCTCTCTCTCTCTTTCTCTCAAAATTTCTGTCGATGACTATACGCTTCCCTCCCTGTCTAAACACTCATCAACCATCAATTCATCCATCTATTCATCTCTCTCACCCTACCACTTTATCTATCCAGTGCTCTTTCTGTCCATCCATCCTTCTCACTCTATATGTCTATATATCCATCTTCCTCTCTGCATAGCATTCTATCCATTTTCAGTTTATCCATTTCTCTCTCTCTTTCTTTATATCTCTCTCCAACTCCATATATTTTTCTACTGCACTTTCTGTCTATGCCTCTACCCATCTCTCTCTGTCTATCCATTCATCTCCCTCACTCACTATCTCTGTGCATCCATCTCTCTTTTTCTCTCCGTCACTCTCTCTGCATCCATCCAGTGCCCCTCTTTTTTTGTGTATCCCTCTCTCTCTTTCGCTTTGCCTAGCACTCTACCCATTTATCTGTCTATCCAACTCTCTCTCCCTCTTGCTCTCTCTCTTAAACTATCCATCCATTTATACATTTATCTATCAAAAGGCTGCGATTGATGTGGATGGTTGGTGTTATGAGTGCACTGCAGGAAAGAGGTCTCAATCTAGTGGAAGCTAAAGCTATTCTTGGTAATAGGAATAAGTAGAGAGGTGTAGTGAAAGGATAGTGGGATGTTAAGAAGGGGATAGGCAGGGCACCTTGTATCATGCGGCAGGGGTAAACCAGTGAAATCTGTCGGGCCCTGCTGTTGAACAGAAGAGTGTGTTGTGTCACCCTAACCCGAGTGACATGGCCGCCTTCTTGTGTCCCGTTTTATCTGAAGGGACGAAAGCATGACCAACTTAGGTGCCGAGGTGCCTAACTTGTTTGGGTGTTTGGACATTTGGGTTGGCCATGGTCCAAAAACATTTTTTGGTGTGTTTTTTGCTACTTTCCCCCTTTTTTATTCCCTTGGTTTATTGTGTATGTGTTTGTCTTGCTGTCAGTCACCCCTTTCGGGGGATATGACCAGGGTAGATAGATAGATGTCTAGATAGATAGATAGATGGATAGATGGATAGATAGATAAAATCTATGAATTGCAGTAAAAGCTTCTGGGTATGAGGGAAATGAATGATTGAAACAAACAACTTTATCTGCAATTGTTTAGGCTGTTAAGGCAGTATTTACAGAGTGAAATAGTGTCTTTCATTCATACTCGAATGCTTTACCAAGCTGGATGTGCAGCCCACATTGCCGGCCTGCCCGCCTTCCCTCCCTCCCTCCGTCTCTCCCTCCCTCCTTTTGGCCCGGCAGCCAAAAAACCCCTGCGGCGCAACACTTGAGGAGCGCGACCCCCTTGTTTGTTTTCCTTCGCTCGGGCAGGACGAGAGGCGTGAAAGCCGAACGGTAAACACGGTAATAAGGAAGTGAAGGCGAGGTCGCCCAGCAGCGGGGAGCTGATGGAGGGCCAAGCTTCGCCGCTAAGACACTTTCCTCGACATTTCCTGCGCAGCGGGATGCTGTCGGCGCCGGACATCCCGGCCGATCGGGCCGGTTGGGCTGCAGAAACGTCGGCCGGGATGTTTGCACGGGGAAAAAAACCCTAAGAAGCCTCCGGGCTGTTTACGGTTGCGATGATATTTCACTAAATGGCCTCTTGATATAAAGGAAACAGAGATTGAATGTTGGAGTAAGAGGTCAACTGGTAAGATTGTTAGCAACACTGACTCAAACAAAAATTGGTTTTGGAAAAAAAAGAAAGTTGTACGGAAAATAAAGCAATTTTTTTTCAATCAAAATCGTAAATTTATTTAATTAAAAAATCTATATAACTGTAACTTTATTAAATGACTCGCATAACATTTTTTTAATATCCAACAGAGCTGTCATTTTAAACCAGTCCAAATCGACAACATGGATATACATTGAAATCGTATAACTGACCAATTTATCTTCCACTATTCTTGTTCATCAATCAACTAAAAGAATGAATGTGAAAAACAAGTGGAAAGGCCTGTAGCCATCCATAACTTCCATTTTTTACCACAAGAATTAACCAGAATCAACCATTCTTCATCAACAATGAACTACAATCAAACACAAGTGATATGGACAGCTACCATACCATTAATCAATGATATCTTGTTGCAGAAAATATCCAAACTTGAAATAACAGCAGCAAAGCAGAAGGCATGTGCGCGCACACACATGCATACACGGTTCTTAAAAATATCCGCCATCAATAAATGGTTTTCTGTGATTTGCTATGCAGTGAGCAATGTGATAACTTGCTTCAGTGGTGGCGTTTTTGGCAGTGACAAAGGTCTTCAGCGTCTTTGTTTGCCGTATCTGGACACTGCGCGTTTTAATGTCTCTGCCATGTCAGACTCATCCTTGAATTCATGTTAAGGTTTCGTCTTGTAATGATGTTTAACACTTGATGTGCGAGGTACAACGCTCTCGAGGCATAATGCACAAAACAGCCCGGTCATTTTTTGCACAAATCCCCATTCGTCTGTCCACGCTGGCTTGAAAGAACGAGATGTTTTTGCTCGAGGAGCCGTCATGATTGGTTCATTTATCGCGCTTGTGTGTTTCGTTGGTGGGTTTAAACACGGATCTTTCCTCTGCGAGGCGCCGCGCAAACACACTCACACACGAAGCAGAAGAGGAGGGGCGCTACCGTAAACACGGCGCGCAACTGATAATGTCTAACTTTCAGGTAAAAATGCGCAGTTTTTAAAAAATAAAATCATTATTATTTTGCAGTACGCTCGCGTGCCACTGGTTAACCCCTTGTGTGCCACTGCTGGCACGCGTGTCATAAGTTGCCGACCCCTGCTCTATACGATTATGGATAACTTTATTTGTTATTATTTTTTATCTTTTTGTAACTATTCATTCATATTTTTTATTTATGTATCTCTTAGTTCATGACAATGATGGCTTTTGAATGTGAGTTTATATTTTGTTTATTTTATTAAATTATAAATAGCACTGAAAATGCATATACTGTGTTATAAACACCTCTCGACTTGTAAAAAATAATAAAAATAAAATAAAATGTGACCTTTGAGGAAAGCAATATTTCGTAAAAATAAATCCTAGAATAGGATACATTAAAATGTGTATTTATCTATTCATGAATGTATTTATCTCACCTCCAATTATGTTATAGTTGTGTTATGACATAAAAGGCCATTAGTTCACTCAATGCAGTCCATTTATTTCCTCATTTATTCAACAAACAATGTATTTATTTATCTACATATTCATCTGTTTATCTATTCATTAGCTCATTCATGCATTCATCTACCATAATAATGTATTTGTTTATCCTTTTATTCGTTTATTTATTTCATCTCATCTCATCTCATTTGCTGCACCGCTTATCCTCAGTAGGGTCGCAGGGGTGCTGGATCCCATCCCAGGAATCATCGGGCAGTGGACACCCTGAACTGGTTGCAAGCCAATCGCAAGGCACACGGGGACAGACAAGTAATTCGCTTATTCACTCCCAGGGACAATTTGAACTGGCCAATAAACCTGAAATGCATGTTTTTGGAATGTGGGAGGAAACCGGAGTGCCCGGAGGAAACCCACGCAAGCACGGGGAGAACATACAAACTCCGCACAGGAAGTCTGGAGCTGGATTTGAACCCATGCAGGAGGTTCCCAAGACATGAACTGTGCCGCACATGCGCTAACCACTGCGCCGCCGTGCTGCCCCGTTTATATATTTATTTATCCTTTTTTTTTTCCCCCCAAAAAGTACTTTTGATCATTCTGTCAGGACCCGAACGGAGACAGGACCCACTTATGTCACGTTTCTCTGAGTTTTATTGGGAAGAAAGGAGAGGATAGGTGATCGCTGGTCACGGGAAGCAGGTCGTTCTGAATGCAGAAGTGGCACTTCTGTGGCGAGCGATGGCGGTGTCGGGAACGGAAAAAACGTGTCAGTAGCCGGGACAGGAGCGCAAAAACGTGTTTTGGGTCAGAAGCGAGTCGTAAGCCAGGAAAAGAGAGTAGACGTGGTCGGGGACAAAAGAGGTCGAAAGCAGGGACGGGAGAGTAGACGTGGTCATGATCATAAAACGGGTCGAAGCCGGGGACCGACGGGAGCAAAAAACAGGTGGGAGTCAGGGTAGAAAAAGGCTTGCTTAGTGTTAACTGAGGTTCGCAGACAGACTGACAAAAGGGGACAATAAGCAAAAATAATAAGTGGGAGGGAGCAGAAATTTTGTAAAAATAAATTCTGAAATAATAAACTTGACTGCAAACTCAAGTACAGTGGGAGAACTGACCCAGTTTGCACTCTGACATGTCATCAACTTATTTTTTTAATCTTTTAGAGCTTCTAAAGATCACAGCGGCTTTCCAAATTTAAATACGGAACCCTTTCCCCTCCAAAAAAGTTTGCAAACCTCGAGAATTACCGTCTCGGCTTTCCAGGAAGTGACACAAAGTTGACATCCTTTTCGCCTGGGTTTGAACCCCCCTTCCACGCCCCCTCTCCGATAGAGCCACATGTTGGACTCCTGCATCACTGAGACCCGATCCCGTCGCACCCCTGGGGGCCGATTCCCAATGCTCGGCAGATTACCATGGGCGGAGAGAGGAGCAAAAGGCTTGGAAACCGTGGCGCTGGAGGGGGGAACGGGAGGAGAGGGGGGGGACTATAAGCTGCTCTGAGAGTTGAACCCAAAACGGTGGAAGGGGGGGAGGATTAGGGATGCTCCGAGGAAGACATCTGCCTCTGCGTTATCAAAGACGCCGGAGCTTCCCACATCATCAACTTTTCATGAGGAGCGGCGAGGAATCGCGCTCCCACTGGGAAAGAAAGAAGGGGAGGACGCGGAGAACTTTGACTTATTTCTTTCGCTTTGCAAATAGGAGAAAAAGTGAAGGGACGTGTCACCGATGGCTCCGGCAAAAAAATCAAAAAACACTCAACTTCAAGGTCCAGTATTCTTAAAAAAAAACAGTGTGCTACCAGAAAAGCTATTCATTTATTGAAGGAGCTAGATGATGACCTTAAAAATGTCCCTTGTTTGTATCAATTTATATACACTATGCCTATTTTGGATAAATATACTAAAATAGATTAATATTCCAAGATTTTCTTTGGGTATCATATTCTGTATACTGTAAGTCACTAGCAACCAGGGTTGGGTAGGGTTACTTTAACTGGATTACTTTCCATTACTTTTGGATGACTCCAATACCAAATATGCTAACAAAAGACAAAAGAAACAAAATAGGAATAAAATGACTCCATTTTGTGCAGGCTTGGGGAGTAACGGAATACATGGAACGGCAAAAATGATGTTGGCAATCTGTTTGGATTTATTTTCATTTTGTTTCTGTCGCATTTTATGTTCGTTTTGCCGGAGATCGAAGAGATCAAAGCCAGGAGAGAAAGCTTACCACGTGTTGTGAGTCATCATTTTATTCCTATTTAGTTTCTTTTGTCTTTTATTAGCATATTTGGTATTGGAGTAATCCAGTTAAAGTAACCCTACCCAACCCTGCTAGCAACAGTGTTATACGTTTGAAATGTCATTTTGTAATTTCCTGTTAGGGGTAAAGTTATATATATTATATAGGTCTGGAAATCAATTGAAATAAATAAACTAATTAATATCAGTTTTGAAATTAATTAATCGCGATTAATTCCGATTAATTTATTAAATCCAGATTTTACAAATGGCAGTAAATATAAAAAAAATATGCATGCAAACATAAGATTACATTTATTATGCCAAATGGTATAGGCCAGGGCAGCACGGCGGCGCAGTGGTGAGCGCGTGTGCGGCACAGTACTAAAGTCGTGAGATCGAACCTCCTGTGTGGAGTTTGCATGTTCTCCCCGTGCTTGCGTGGGTTTCCTCTGGGCACCCCAGTTTCCTCCCACATTCCAAAAACATGCATGTCAGGTTAATTGGTCGGTCCAAATTGTCCCTAGGTGTCAATGAGCGAGCAAATTGTCTGTCCCTGTGTGCCCTGCGATTGGCTGGCAAACAGTTGAGGGTGTCCCCTGGCCACTGCCCGAAGATAGCTGGGATGGGCTCCAGCACCCCCGCGACCCTACTGAGGATAAGCAGTGCGAATAATGGATGGATGGATGGTTTAGGCCAATACCAAGTACAGTAAACGTGCATACAGACTGTAATGCCAAAGATAGCTTTCATAACAAAGATATTCAAGTACTTTATGTCAACACTGTTGAACTGTAAATTTGCTGTAAAGCTGGCGTAAAAATTTTAACAAAAAATGCTTACCGAGTAAAGGAAATGTGCATAAAGTTTGTGGTGTTAAAGACAAATCTTCCATGAACAAAATATTCAAGTTCCTTAGGGAAGAAGTGCTACGATGATAATTCAATTCAGGCAATGTTTTAAAGCGAAACGATCCGCCTTAACGTGTTTCCTTTCTCTTTTCCATCGTTAGCATGCTACGCCACGTTAGCCTCAGGAAACGAAAGTGACTCTTCTTTGTTTGTTGGAACAGCGCGGCTTGACACCCGGGGGGCGTGCCCACAGCGGAATTTGAATCGTTACGTTAATATATTTTCACGCGTTACTTTATAAAACCCTGATTTTGTGCGTGTTTGTATGCGACTTGTAAGCTCCAAAACGGCTGAAATGATTATTGTGAAAAGCTACACAGTTTCACTTTAGACCTCCACAAGTGTCTTTAGCTAGGTCTGGAGACAAGCCACCTCTGAAAAGCAAAAACGAAAACTCTAAACATCTGCTTTTGTGTGGTCCCTGTTCGCTTCGGCTGATAAAATAATCAGCACATCCAGACGCTGTTGACGCAGAAAGGCCCTGATGACGTAGAAAGGCTCTGTGTTGTTTTGAGTACCCCAGACATCGGGATGCTCTTCTACGAGATGGTGAAGCCCAGGGGGCTTCCTTGGCCCGCCCATGGGAGGAGTCGGCACGCCATTATGCGGGGAGAAGATGGCCAGTAGGAGAAAGCTAAAGGACACTCCAACGTCACTAATTCGGCCGTTTTTGATGGAGTACACTAAGATACATTTTTAGGGAAAATAAATCTGCCTCCGTGTGGAAATGTCGGCTTCCTGTTCATCTTTTCCCTCAAGAAACGAGCGCGCTTAAATTGCTGGGTGAATGTAGGCTGTGTTTGGTTAATGGAGTCAGATAACTAATTCGAACAATTTGGTAAACGGTACATTTTGAGATTTAATTCCAACAATTCGAAAACCAAGGGATCTCTCTACATATAAAGGAAGAGAGTATTTTCTTTCAATTAAACCTTACAACAGAACCAAAAAAACCTTCCTTCTGACCTGATCTTGGTCTGGAACCTCCAGCTTTCGTCTCCAAGCATTCTGGACCATGGTGACGTCCTGTTGTTTGGTGACGTAGCAATGGGCCTGCAGCACGTGGGCCAGGGTCAAGCCGCTATTGGCTGCCTCCAGGACTCTGTCGGCGTGGCTAAAGCATAAAGCAGCCTGGGTGGGGGCGGCGGCCTCCACCAGTTGCATGCTGCAGGGGACCAATCCGATCTGCCCAGCGCAGAACACGGAATTTTCCACCTATAAAAAGGACAAAAAATAATAATTTATGTAAAGTAGACCTAAAAAATCTTGCGATAGTCAAAACTCGCACAGTAGAAACCTTCATGTATATATTCATTTACTAAATATTCCATTATCTGCACCGCTTATCCTCAGTAGGGTCCCGGAGGTGCTGGAGCCCATCCCAGCTATCTTCGGGCAGTGGGCAGAGGACATCCTTAACTGGTTGCCAGTCCCACCAATTAACCTGACATGCATGTTTTTGGAATGTGGGAGGAAACCGGAGTGCCCGGAAGAAACCCACGCAAGCACGGGGATAACATGCAAACTCCACACAGGAAGGTTCGATCTCATGACCTCAGAACTGTGCTGCACACGCGTTAACCACTGCGCTGCTGTGCTGCAGTTTACTAAATATATTTAAACCAAAGAACAAACCCAATATGCAGGCTCAAGTATCTGTTTCACAAATAAAAGTACTATACTTTATAAACAAATAATTTCGGTACTGTCAGATTATACTGTTAAAAATAAACATGCTTTTTAGCACAATTGTATTTATTAAGGACACAATCCACTCTATTTCACCTAGTACTTTGTCGCCATCACGTGGAAGTTATGGAAAATTGCATTTACCTTCTGGTCAGTGACCCAAAACGTTGAAAGAGCCATATAGGACCAAAAAAACAAACAAAAAAATGTCTCTGGAGTCGCTAAAATAAGCTTTATAAGAAAAAAAACAGATAATGTACTGCATTTGGCTATATTCATTGGAAAATGGCCAGAATGTGTCCTGTTTGCCGTTCTTTAGAAACCATATATTTTTCCATTATCAACCATTTTTGAAAAAGCGCCAGGGAGCTACGAGGGAGTGCCTACAGAGCAAAATTAGCGGGTGGAGATAAAAAGCATTTTCCTCTGCCTTTTTGCCCCATTGATGACAAAAAATAAAATAATAATACAAGAAAAATAAAATAAAGGATAATGAAATAAAATGACAAATACAACAAATTATAAAACAATTAAAAACATTTATAAATGATAGTTTAAATCAGTGGCTCCCAAAGTGGGCGATACCGCCCCCCCCGGGGGAGGTGGAAAGATCTGGGGGGGGGCGGTGAGGTAGAAGAAGGCGGTAGGGGGACGGCAGTCCGAAATCAAAGTCAGAAGTTTGAACGTAGTGCGGTTGTGAAACTGCAAAGCACTGTGTTTTTTTTCAAGGTTTTGCAGTGAGTGATGGACTCCGTAAACATAGTCCCGGAGTCAACAAACGAGAAGAAAACGAAGCTTGCAACAAAGAAGGGAGGTACATCACTTGTTTGGACTTATTTCGCTTTTGACAAAGCGGACGTGGAACAGTAATACACTGGGGATCCAAGGGAGCGCCAGCCTGCAAAAATTTGGGAACCATTGGTTTAAATCGACTGTAAACTACCGTAAATTCCGGACTTTAGAGCGCACCTGATTACAAGCCGCACCCACCACTTTTTAGGTGATTTGCCACTTTCGTACTTACACAAGCCGCATCCATGTATAAGCCGCGTGCGCCCGCATTAAAGCTTGCGACAGAATCACAAGTTTAACCCAGACCAGGCTGTAAGTTCCACGATTGTAACTTTTTTGGTTCGAACAAATTTATTGACACTAATAACAGAAAACAATCATGACAACCTCAACAGCAATTAAGCACATTCACAATATTATATTTCAATATGACGTTTTTAACAGCAAACACAATGTGAGGTTTGAACAACCCTTCTCAAAAATCTTAATAGCAATCAAGCATTTACACAATTTCATTATATAACATCTTTGTTATTGTCAATAGATCCGTCCAGGCCAAAGTCGATTGTAACTACATAGATAGTATACAATCCTAGAACCACAGTTGGCATCATAAATGGAAAATTATACCCGTAATTAACGTATGATGCAGACTTGTAAAGTCCGGGTCTCGTTGAAAGTAATGCAAGGAAACAAAATGTATATTTCCAAGGATAAGGGTGGGAAAAACATATATCCACTATTGTCCGCTGCGACAACAGACAGATCTACCAGTAACTCAGCTTTACCCCACTTCCCATCAGCCCGCGTTTGCTCTGCCCCTTCTTTTTGATTCGTCCGTAGAACACATAACAGAATAAATCTCTAAAATAAATACATTACAAAAATATACAGTTGCAAATACATATTATACATGGTTACACATATTTACGAAGTACACCGAGAGTTTTCAAAGCTTTAATAATAATAATATAACTTTCATCCCAAACCGTGCCTTTGAACGGTACCAACACGCTAGTAGGATCACGCTCGCAATGTATCAAACATGCCTGTTAAGCATCCCGTAATTGTGAAATTCACGGTAGATCGTCTTCAACTTCCTTCTCATAACTATGGCCATCAAGGGCGTCTCCCTCATTATCGGAACATACCTTAACTTTACAGACAATGTATGCTTAGACTTAGAGGTTGCAGTCTTCCTCGGTGCATATATTCCACCGGTCTAAATCTTACCTTTTGTACTCGAACGCCGCTGGTGGCCGTTAGAAAAATTCCATAAATCGGCTGCTTCACTGAATAAGCCGCAGGGCTGAACATTTGGGAAAAAAGTAGCGGCTTATAGTCCGGAATTTACGGTACTTTGATAAAAACGCTTGAATCTATAGGGTGCTACACGAAATTATCATTCATTATAAATATCGCTGTGCATAAATCATCACAAGCCTTTTTTGCCTTCTTAACGTTAACAGTTTTCATTTCACGCTCGACACCAAAGCTGCCAATCGCGGCTTTATTCATAAGTGTAATTAAGCACGTGCTAATAAGCTAATTCTCTCTTAAATACCTCCGCTGGCAGGCGGGGGCTCGGATCTATCTGTTTAATGCGTAGGGCCGCACCGGGGGTTAGGGAAGGCTTTAGGAGGTCATGTCTTTAGAGACCCTAGGTTGGGGTAAGGGGCCTCTGTGGCTCAATTGATCTTCTTAGGCAAAAACCAGAACTGTTTTCATCTATTAAAAAAAAGAGAGACAAAAACAAGTGATGTTTGGCCCACCACTGAAGACAAAGTGCTGTACACAAATCAAACAGTTAACAAAAAATATTTAATAGACAATAAAATACGGCGATTGGCTGGCAACCAGTTCAGGGTGTCCCCTGCCCACTGCCCGGAGACGGCTGGGACGGGCTCCAGCCCCCCGCGACCCTAATAAGGATAAGCGGTACAGCTAATGAGATGAGATGAGACAATAAAATAATAAACACCATAAAAGAATAAAAATATAACAACAGGAACAAAGTCTCAAGCAGGGTCAAAAGCCAAGGAATAAAAATGGGTTTTAAGACTAGTTTTAAAGATGGACAGTGTGGGAGCCTTTGTATCGAGAACACCATCTTCTTCAACTTTTTAAAATAGTGATTTTCTTATCTGAAAATAGATGAATATAAAATGATGAATGTAAGAATGGACGGGATTGGATGGATAAACAGAAGGAAGGATGGATGGATGGATGAACGGACAGACAAAATGATGAGTGGATGGAAGAACAGATGAAAGGATATGTAGTTGGTTGGATGGGCTGATGGAATGGACACACAAATGGATAGATGGATGAATTGATAGAAGGCTTGAGAACAAAGAATCAATGGATGGATGGATGAAAACATGGATGGATAAACAGAAGGATGGATGGATGATGGATAGATAAAGACAGACAAAATGATGGGTAGATAGAAGAACAGATGAAAGGATATGTAGTTGGGTGAATGGGCTGGTGGAATAGATACACAAATGGATAGATGGATGAATTGATAGAAGGCTTGAGAACAAAGAATCGATGGATGGATGGATGAAAACATGGATGGATAAACAGAAGGATGGATGGATGGATAGATGAATGGAGAGACAAAATGATGGGTGGATAGAAGAACAGATGAAAGGATATGTAGTTGGGTGGATGGGCTGATGGAATGGACACACAGATGGATGGATGGATGGATGAATTGATGGACAAAGAATTGAGAACAAAGAATCGATGGATGAAAACATGGATGGATAAACAGAAGGATGGATGGATGGATAGATGAACAGACAGACCAAATGATGGGTGAATAGAAGAACAGATGAAAGTATATGTAGTTGGGTGGATGGTCTGATGGAATGGACACACAGATGGATGGATGGATGAATTGATGGACAAAGAATTGAGAACAAAGAATCGATGGATGAAAACATGGATGGATAAACAGAAGGATGGATGGATGGATAGATGAACGAACAGACAAAATGCTAGGTAGATAGAAGAACAGATGAAAGTATATGTAGTTGGGTGGATGGTCTGACGGAATGGACACACAGATGGATGGATGGATGGATGAATTGATGGACAAAGAATTGAGAACAAAGAATCGATGGGTGGATGAAAAAAACATGGATGGACAAAAAGACAGATGGAAAAGACGGACACATGTTTTGAAGGACTGATGCGAAAGTATTGGCCTCCAAGAGCTTTTTGACATATTTTAGGCTTTAAAGTTAGAGATAAAAACGTAAAAATGAACCAAATATATTCAACATTTTATAATGCGCTAACAAATAAAATAAAAATAAAAGCAGGCATTTTAAAACATTGGTCAACTTTGAGGTAATACCTCTTCTTTGCTGGGCTTTCTCACCATCTTCCCCCAAAGGGCGGAATTGTACATAGTGAAGGATTTTATACATTTTACTATAAAGGATTTTATACGATTGACTACAAATTATTCAGTTTAATGCAATACTGTGCTTTAGTTCAATGTACAAGGTCAGGCCAGGCTGGTGGAAGATGTTGTTTACAGGAACGGCAGGAACGGGACATATTGCTGATAGCACATCAGCACATCCAGACGTTGTTGACGCAGGCGTTGTTTTGGGAAATGAGACATCAAGGCGCGCAAACAATTCCTTGGCATGCCCATGGGAGGAGCAGAGACGCCATCTTACGGGGAGACGTGGGCCAAGAAGAGAAAGCTAAAGGACTTCAGAAAAAGGCTTTCCAGACTCCAACATCACTTCAGTTGTAACTTGTTTTACACTTAGTTCTTTTTGTTAGGGAAAATAAGTCTGCCCCCGTGTGAAAATGTCGGCTTTCCTGATCATTTTTTCCGTCAAGAAACGAGCGCGCATAAATTGTTGGGTGAATGTAGGTTGTGTTTGGTTAATGGAGTCCGATAACTAATTCGAACAATTTGGTAAACGGTACTTTTTGATAATTAATTGCCAAATTTGGTAAACGGTACTTTTTAAAAATTAATTGCCAAAAATAGTATGACTAAAAAGTGTCTTAAGCACAGTTTGTCCCACTTCAGCTGTGCATGCCTGCAGGTCTTCCAGTGTGTTGTTCATGGGCCTCTTGGTTGATTCCCTGATTCGTTTTCTCCTGGTTAGGGCCGAAAGTTTAGAGGGACGGTCATGGTAGGTTTGCGGTGGTTTTATGCTCTCTCCATTTTGATATTATTGCTCTCACAGTGCTTGAGGGATCTGTTAATGCTGTAAAATCTTCTTGTATCCCATTCCTGATTTGAACCGTTCCACAAAAGGTATCTGGGGACCTGCCTGGTGTGTTCTTTTGTCTTTAGAATGCTTCACAACGCTGTTTGTTCAAGTGCATTTCAACCGACTTAATGACGCACAGTTGTACTCTGTTTGTCATTGTTAGTCATTTAGTTCGACATTGGATCATTTGGAGGTCATTAGGTAACTTCTGGATTCGGTTGACTGAGCTGAGAGAGAAGGGGCCAATATTATGTTGTGGAATGTGGATAATAACTAATGATAAGTAGGTAGGCATCTGGTGAAGGTCGTGGGATGACGTTGTTGCAAGAGGTCACAAGCTGATATGGTGAGGGAGCCGGGGCGGACGACCTTCACGAGATATCTCAACTTTATTTGAGAACACTATAAAAGCCAATGTTGAACGTCTGGAAATGTGAACATGTCCCAAATGCAATTTAGCGGGTTCCCTTTTTGCCATATCTCCTCTCTGCGTATTTTTTGGGGCGACGCCGAACTACGTTCTCTCCCAAAAATTTTGCAGCACTTCATTTTCATTTTTGTTGTTGTGAATATAAAATGTGGAAATAGTTTGGTTGCACTACAGGGTTGTGTCTCGCATGTTATTGATGAAGCCTGAAATGTGGCAATATGACTAAAGTTCTTGGGGGACAATATTTTTGTCAGGCACTGTACGTCGGCAACCTATGGCATGCGTGCCAGCAGTGGCAGGCTAGGGGTTAACCAGTGGCACGCGAGCGCACGGCAAAATAATAATGATTTTTTTTTCATGCGCATTTTTAGGTGAAATTCAGACATTTTCAGTTGCACGCTGTGTTATTTAGAGGCTTTATGGTAGCACCCCTCCTCCTCTGCTCCGTGGGTGAGCGTGTCTGCGCCGTTCCTCGCAGAGGAGGAAAGATCTGTGTTTTAACCTACCCACAGAAACATCAATGCGTGATAAATGAACGAGAAAATCTTGTTCTTTTCAGCCAGCGTGGACAGAAGACTGACGCTTTGTGCAAAAAAATGACCGTGCTGTTTGTGCATTATGCCACGAGAGCGTTGGACCTCGCACAGCAAGTGTTAAGTGTCATTACAAGACAAAACATGAACATAAATTAAAGGACGAGTATGGAAAGGCGGAGACATTGAAACGCGTTGTGTCCAGGTACGGCAAAACAAACACAGTCCCTGAAAACATTTGTCAGTGCTACAAACGCCACCACTGAAGCAAGCTATCACATTGCTCACTGCATGGCAAAGCAGGGAAAACCCTTTACTGATGGCAAACATATTAAAGGTGTGTGTTTCAAGTTTTGATAGTTTCTAAAATAAGATTTTATTGATGAGTGGTATGGTAGCTGTCAATATCACTTGATTTTGATTGTAGTTCATTGTTGCTGAAGAATAGTTGAAGTCATGGATGTCTAAAGGCCTTTCCACATGTTGCTCACATTCATTTTTAAGTTTATTGATGAACAAGAATAGTGGAAGATACATTAGTCAGTTATACAGTGTTCTCGTTTGCCCGCGTCCCTGCGTCCTAGACGAATATTTTTTTCTGGGGACGCATCGTCTCAAATCAACGTGCGTCTATCTACACAAAATTGGTCATTTCTTCAGTGTCAGTAATAAGTCGAAACCAGGGTTGGGTAGGGTTACTTTAACTGGATTACTATCAAATACTTTTGGATGACTCCAATACCAAATATGCTAATAAAAGACAAAAGAAACTAAATATGAATAAAATGATGACTCACAACACTTGGTAAGCTTTCTCTCCTGGCTTTGATCTCTTTGATCAAAACTAACATAAAATGCGACAGAAACCAAATGAAAATAAATCCAAACAGCTAGACAACATCATTTTTGCCGTTCCATGTATTTAGTTACTCCCCAAGCCTGCACAAAATTGAGTCATTTTATTCCTATTTAGTTTCTTTTGTCTTTTATTAGCATATTTGGTATTGGAGTCATCCAAAAGTAATTGAAAGTAATCAAGATAAAGTAACCCTACCCAACCCTGGTCGAAACATAATGCAGAAAGTGATAACAACAGCAATAATTCCGGCACGAAAAAAACGGCAGAGAAATTCTTCGGAAGATCGCGGAGGCAAGGAAAACACGTGTGTTGAAGTGAACGATTCGACTTTGTCTATACTATAGAGTAGACGGTTGTGTGGTCTGAAGGACAGAAGGAGAGCTAGATGGACAGAGGAAAAAAAATGGATTTATCGTTTGAAGGACTGATGGACGAATGGACATACAGACACCAATCCATAAAAATCAAACAGAAAAAATAAATACATTTAAAAAAAATCTATCTATCTAGACATCTATCTATCTAGACATCTATTTTTCTTACTAGACATCTATCTATCTAGACATCTATTTTTCTTACTAGACATCTATCTATCTATCTAGACATCTATCTATATACCTATATATATAGACATCTATCTATATCTATCTATCTATCCATCTAGGCATCTATCTATCTAGACAGCTAGACATCTATCCATCTATTTATCTATCCAGACATCTAGACATCCATCTATCTATCTAGACATCTATCTATCTATCTATCTAGCCATCTATCGATCCCTCTAGACATCTATCTAGACATCTATCTAGACATCTATCTAGACATCTATCTAGACATCCATCTATCTAGACATCTATCTATCTAGACATCCATCTATCTAGACATCTATCTATCAAGACAATCATCTATCAAGACATCTATTTATCTATCTAGACATCTATCTATCTATCTAAACATCTATTTTTCTATCTAGGCATCTATCTATCTAGACATCTATCTATATATCTATATATATCTAGACATCTATCTAGACATCTATCTATCTATATCTATCTAGACATCTATCCATCTGGGCATCTGTCTATCTAGACATCCATCTATCTAGACATCTATCTATCTAACTAGGCATCTCTCTATCTAGACATCTATCCATCTATCTAGACATCTATCTAGACATGATCTGATCTGCATTTTTATATAGCGCTTTTCAAGTCAATGACTTCCCAAAGTGATTTACAATGTGCTCCACATTTCCCAATAGCGGCCTTGCAGCTATGTAAGGCGCTAACCTGCTTATTGGGGGTATTAGGGGTTCAGTGTCTTACCCAAGGACACTTCAACATGTAACACGGACGAGCCGGGATTCGAACTGGGATCCCTTGATCCCAAGACGAGCACTCTAACTCCTGAGCTAGTGCCGCCCCTAAAAAGATACCAAAAAAAAAAAATAATAAATCACGGCGTTTTCAAAGCCCATTCCCGGCGACACAAGCCGATCCCGCCCGGAATCCCCCAAAGCCGCCCGACCCGCGCCGAGCGTTTAACCGATTTGAATATCAAACGTGGGCGAGCGCCGGCCCTTTAAAGGCGCTCTTCGCCATCGAGCAGGTGCGTGCTGATCAATTATTGAGGAAGACGCTCCGGTGACTGGTGGTGGGAGGCGGCGTCCCGTCTCATTTGCATAAAATTAACAGTTCAAAAGAATGACTTCACACGCCGATCAAACTTGTTAATTGACTGTCAATGTGGCGCGCCGCACACATAGCGGACTCCATAATTCATGGGGGCGCCGTGACGGCGGAGACGGGCCAATTTGCATGGGCGTCGCCGACGTGATCAACAGCACCATGCATTTTTCAACAGGAGCCCCTATTTAATATGGATGAGGGGCCAAACAATTGTATTCAACTTTGGATAACGCGGTAAGTCGTTTTCAAACGCCGTCTAAACGGCCCTTAGAGAAAAGCCACCAAATGGGTCATCGGTGATCTAGGTGTGTCACTAATACTGCCAATTATTCGACAATCGGAACGTCTTACTTTTTCCCGGATTCCTTTACCGTTTTATATTTGTTGGGTCGTTCCACCGGCACCAACTAATTCATCGGTAATTAGCAATCATCTCTGCCTTGCGCACATTAGATAGAGATAGGTAGATGTCTAGATAGATGTCTAGATAGATAGATGTCTAGATAGATACATAGATAGATGTCTAGAGGTCTAGATAGATAGATAGATAGATAGATGTCTAGATAGATAGATAGATGTATAGATGTCTAGATAGATGTCTAGAAGTCCAGATAGATGCCTAGAAGTCTAGATAGATAGATAGATAGATAGATGTCTAGATAGATAGATAGATGTCTAGAAGTCTAGATAGATAGATGTCTAGATAGATGTCTAGATATATGTCTAGATCGATATCTAGATGTCTAGATAGACATCTAGATGAGTAGATAAATGTCTAGATGCCTAGGTAGATATCTAGATGCCTAGACATCTAGATGTCTAAATAGATAGATAGATGTCTAGATAGATAGATGTCTAGAAGTCTAGATGGATAGATGTCTGGATAGATAGATGTCTAGATAGATAGATGTCTAGATAGATATCTAGATAGATGCCTAGATAAATGCATAGATAGATATATAAATAGATAGATGTCTAGTTAGATAGATGTCTAGATAGATAGATAGATGTCTAGATAGATAGATGTCTAGATGGATAGATGTCTAGATAGATACATAGATAGATGTCTAGAGGTCTAGATAGATAGATAGATAGATAGATAGATGTCTAGTTAAATGTCTAGATGTCTAGATAGATGTATAGATGTCTAGATAGATGTCTAGAAGTCCAGATAGATGCCTAGAAGTCTAGATAGATAGATAGATAGATGTCTAGATAGATAGATAGATGTCTAGAAGTCTAGATAGATAGATGTCTGGATAGATAGATGTCTAGATAGATAGATGTCTAGATAGATGTCTAGATATATGTCTAGATCGATATCTAGATGTCTAGATAGATATCTAGATGAGTAGATAAATGTCTAGATGCCTAGATAGATATCTAGATGCCTAGACATCTAGATGTCTAAATAGATAGATAGATGTCTAGATGTCTTGAAGTCTAGATAGATAGATGTCTAGAAGTCTAGATGGATAGATGTCTGGATAGATAGATGTCTAGATAGATAGATGGATAGATATCTAGATAGATGCCTAGATAAATGCATAGATAGATATATAAATAGATAGATGTCTAGTTAGGTAGATGTCTAGATAGATAGATAGATGTCTAGATAGATAGATAGATGTCTAGATAGATAGATGTCTAGGTAGATGTCTAGGTAGAAATCTAGATAAATGTCTAAATCGATATCGAGGTGTCTAGTTAGATATCTAGGTGAATAGATAAATGTCTAGATGTCTAGATAGATATCTAAATGTCTAGAAGGATATCTAGATGTCTAGATGGATAGATGTCTAGATAGATGGATAAATGTAATCATAACTATGACATCATAATGATAAATCTATAACATCTATTAGAAAACCATATTCAAAGGTACATGCTAGTAAATTAAATGGGCTGTGTATTATTTGAAATAAATAAATAGGTAATTAAATGAAAAATAGTAAATACACAAATGAAAAATAAAGTAAAAAAAATAAGGTAATATCAAATGACAGATTTTGAGATATAGAGCTAGACGGACGGACAGACAGACAGACAGACAGCTGTGCTAAAAAGTCTACAGAAAATTCAAATATGCTAGGGGATTGGATCGGGCCCGCGAGACAACGCTCAGAGAAGCGCAAGAGAAAGAGAGCTGTAGGTTGAAATAGGTCCACTTGATGTTGCCAAAGCCAGGTGCCTCTCACAAACGCGGTACTTGTATTTCTCTCTCTTTCTCTCTCTTCCTAAATTTTTCTCTCACTCTCTCTTTCACTCTCTCTGTCTCTTTTTCTCTTTATTTGTTCCTTTTTGTCTCTTTCTCTCTTTTTTTCTTCTTCTTTTGCTCTCTCATTTTTTTCCTTTACATTCTTTCTCTCTCTCTCTCGCTTTCCCCTTCTATCTTTCCCCTTTTTTTCTTTCTCTCCTTCTCTCTTCTCTCCTCTTTTTCTCTCTTTCTATTTCTCTTTGGATTTCATTCTTTCTTTTTCTTTTCCCCTCTCTCACTATTTCTGTTTTTAACTCTTCTTTCTCACGCACTCTCTCTCTCTCTTTCTCTTTTTTGTCCCACCCTCTCTATCTCTTTCTCTTTCACTCTATCTGTCTCTTTTTCTCTTTCTTTGTTCCTTTTTGTCTCTTTCTCTCTGTCTTTTTTTCTTCTTTTGCTCTCTATTTTTTCCTTAACATTCTTTCTCTCTATCTCTCTCTCTTGCTTTCCCTTTCTATCTTCCTCCTTTATTTCTTTCACTCTTCTTTCCTCTTTTTCTCTCTTTCTATTTCTCTTTGGATTTCATTCTTTCTCTTTCTTTCCCCCTCTCTCACTATTTCTGTTTTTATCTCTTGTTTCTCACACGCTCTCTCTTTCTCTCTCTGTCTCTCTTTCTCGTTTTTTTCCCACCCTCTCTATCCCTTCTCTCTTTCACTCTCTCTGTCTCTTTCTTTGTTCCTTTTTGTCTCTTTCTTTGTTCCTTTTTGTCTCTCTCTGTCTTTTCTTCTTCTTTTGCTCTGTCTTCATTTTCCCCTTTACATTCTTTCTCTCTCTCTCTTGCTTTCTCCTTTCTTTCTTTCTCTCCTTCTCTCCTCCTTTTCTTTCTATTTCTCTTTGGATTTCATTCTTTCTCTTTCTTTCCCCCTGTCTCACTAGTTCTGTTTTTATCTCTTGTTTCTCACGCACTCTCTCTCACTGTCTCTCTTTCTCTTTTTTGTCCCACCCTCTCTACCTTTCTCTCCCTATCTTTCTCTTATTTCTTTCTCTCTTTTTTTTCTTTCTCTTTAATCTACTCGTCCGGCCCCCGACAGAATGTCTGTTTTATCGTGTGGCCCCCGAGCATAAACGAGTTTGACACCCCTGGTCTAGACTGATCATCGCATTTAGCCGTTATCTCTCCTGTAACTGTCTCGCATCCCTAAAAAAAAACCCTGCAATTTGGTTGAGAAAGGACACTTTTTGGGTTTGATTCCCATCAAATTCCCACAAAGCCACGCTAACATGAGTCAGATTTGTTCGAGGATAGACATCGAGCGAAATTTGCTAATGATACGCTCTCTTTGGGAAAAGTGTATTTAAGAAGCGACGACATCACCGCATTATATATTACAAGCGGTGTTACGAGCGCGTCTTGTCACGGCGAGCAGTTTTTGGGCAATATATCACGTCGGAATACGTTGGCACGTTGCTAAATATACGGCGGCCGAGCCATAAAGTAGGAGCTGCCCGTGTTTTGCGGACACCAGTAACGTCACGGCAATTTCACATCGCCGTTTATCATTTTGACGTCGCCGGATTCGCCTTCCAAACTTCCTGGCGACTGCCGGGATGCGAGAAGCCACGGGGAGAAAATATGGAGGGCGAAGCGGAGGAGAATAAATGGAAAAATAGCTTTTTGGGGGCTATTGCTTCAACCGTCTTGCCAAACGTTTCCTCTGTCGTTACACAAAAGCGAAAATAAAGAAAAGAAGTGAAAAAAAAGCAGTTTTTGGGACAAATATTTACCGTAAATTCCGCACTATAGAGCGCACCTGATTGTAAGCCGCACCCACCACATTTTGAGAGGAAAACCGATTTTGTACATACACAAGCCGCACCTGTATATAAGCCGCATGCGCCCACATTTAAACATGTAACACAAAATTAACCCAAACCCGACTCCGAGTCCCGCGATTGAAACTAAATGTCCTTCATCAAAGTCCGCGGTCCAAAAATCACAGCCGGCAAAATGAACGGAAAATGATACCGGTACTTAAGGTTTGATGCAGACCTGCAGAGTCCGGGTCCCGTTGAAAGTAATCCAAAAAAGTGTATATTTCCAAAGGTAAGGGTGGGGAAAATATATCAGATGAACACATTTACCCACGCAACTCCTTTTTCTTGAACCAACTTTTTACCCCCTCTTCTTTCCTTGTCTGTCCCTCACCTTTAGCGGTCCCCGCTTAAACTCGGCACCCCACGTTTGTTCCGCCCCTCATTTTTCGTTCACACGTGCAAAACATATCAGAATAAGTGTCTAAAATAAATACAAATAAATACATTACAAAAATATACAGTTGCAAATACATATTATACATGGGTTACACATATTTCCAAAGAAAGACGATACACCGAGAGAGTTTTCAAAGCTTTAATAATAATAATATAGCTTTGACAGGGCAGTTAATGGTAGCAACACTCGAGCGCCGTTACATAAATTGGCCACATCACTGAATAAGCCGCAGGGTTGAAAGTTAGGGAAAAAAGTACCGGCTTATAGTCCGGAATTTACGGTAGCTTTTTTTTCAAATGACATTTTTTTTTGCTTAAAAATGAAAAAAAATACTTTAAATATAGATTGGAATGGTAATGGAATGGTTTACATTTACAATGTGCTTCACACTTTTCCCTTCGACAAACTAACTAACCGATGGTAGGCTACTACCTACTATTGGGTGCATTAGCGATTCAGTGTCTTGCCCAAAGACACTTCAACATTTAACACGGAGGAGCCGGGAATCGAACCTACGACCTCTTGATCCCAAGACGAGCGCTCAACCTCCTGAGCTACTAGTCTGATAAAACTGTCCTCTTGGATGCAACAGTACGTGAAAACAGTACATGAAAACTCGACAAGGACTGGGGCCACCATTGGCGTCATTTTCACAGACTTTTTACTGTTAAATGATAATATTAATTATTCCCAAAACGTTTCTCCACACGCAGATAGTATGGCTCTTTTTAAGTATTAAAAAAAAGTTAATAATAAAATAAAAAGAGCTAAAATTAAAAAAAAAACATCTAAAATAAGCAATTTTTTTTTTAACTTTTTCTTATATGGAATACATAAACTTGTTTTTCTGCTAAAATTACATAAAAGTATTTTGCTCCACAAGCAGAGAGTTTAGCTCTTTTTAGGTGTTAAAAAAGTTTTTAAAAAAAACAGGAAAGGAGTAAATCATTCGCATGTGGAAAAAGAACTAATAAACAGAGAAAGTACAGAAAAAGAGGTTTAGGTTATTTTATATAACTGTATATACAGCAAATCCATTTTGGAGTTAAAAAAGAAGGTTATATTAGTACTTACAAAAAAATATATGTTCTTCCACTATTTAGCATAATATAATAAGAAGATTCAAAACAGAATCTATCTATCTATCTATCTATCTATCTATCTATCTATCTATCTATCTATCTATCTATCTATCTATCTATCTATCTATCTATCTATCTATCTATCTATCTATCTATCTATCTATCTATCTATCTATCTATCTATCTATCTTATTAGCTCTATCTTGCAGATAAGACAGGGAAAAATTAAGACACTTGAGAGTTAAATGTAAGACTTGTTGACAAAATTCCTCTAAGACATTTTCTTAATTGCTTTATTTGTGATTAAAACGTTTGTGGAACTCTATTTTGGAATCCCCCTTCTACCTGGGGGACCGGAAAGCATCTCCCGAGGAAAGGGTCATTATCCGAGTCAGGAAAACGCGCAAGACGGAATCAAATGTCCCGCTATCGACGGAAGCGTCCCGTCCTCGGCACCTTTCGACCATGCTAATGGCCTGCTTGTTGTCCCCGATCTCATGCATAATTTAAACGGGAAAACCAGCATGTTCAAGGAGTAAATTTGCTGTAATAAGAGAGGTATAAGGTTGAGTTCTAAGTCCATTGAATATGTCTTATAAAAAAAAAAAGAAAAGGAACACAGAAAATCGTCGCCGTCCTGAAGCCGTTTCCATTTTTCTTCTTTAACCACACCCGTGGACATTCGTTACCGGATTCCCAAAAGTAGATTTATTTTAGTGGGGAACCGGAACAAAAGGCATGACTCCAATGCCACATGTTGCATGATGCATTCGTGGAACATCTTAACAATTTTTTTTGTTAGACCTTGGGATAGCAAGTATGGACTTTTATAACATGGGACACAAAAAATAGTGTGTATGATGGGAAAAACTAACGAAATAACCAAAGATTAAAAAATAAAATAAAAAATTAGTGTCAGGACCAGAACGGAAACAGAACCCACTCGCGTAACGTTTACCACAAGTTTAAATGAAGGAACGAGGAAGGGGTGCGCCCAGGCCCCAAAGTTCGCTGGACGCAGGAAGCGGGTCGCCCGTGTACTCGGCTTGTGATCCGAACACAGAAGTGGATCTTTCGTGGCGAGCGATGGGCGGTGTGGGAAGAAACTGGTCAGTAGCCGGGACAGGAGAGAAAAAACGTGGTCAGGGTCGTAAGCGAGTCGTAAGCTAGAACGGGAGAACAGACGTGATCGGGATCAAAACAGGGTGTCGCCAGAGACAAACGGGAGCAAAACGGGACAGGCCGGGGTAAGGGTCGAAAAAGGCTTGCCTTGAACACACAGAGATTCGTAGACGGACTGACAAAAGGGGATTGACAGGACAGGGTTTAAATAGTGGGGAAGCCAATCTGTCAACAAGCTGCAGCCGGCGCCACACGGGCGGGGCCAATCAGGCGCCATGGGAACTGTGACAATTAGTGACTTAATGTCACGCTTTAAACTATGTCGGCCCACCTCAAACGAACTGCACTGTTCTAGCCACAATTAATTATCCTTGGTCGATAGTTGCTGAAAACAGGGGTCATCATATTGCATTTTTTTGGTTGAGACCACTGAAACTCGCGATTGTGGTCCGCCTAAAATAAACTGCAACGTTTTGGTCATGATCCATTATCCTCAATCCAATATTTCAGCCAGTGGCGACCAACATAGAGCACTTTTGACGAGATGTGTGCCATTTTGACCCACCGAAAACGAAATGCACAGTTGGGGCCACGTTCCATTATCCCCATGAATGAATGAATGAAACCTTTTTTTCAAACATTAAATTAAAAACAGGACAAAAACAATGACTCAACAACAAAATAATCTTACATAACTAGTTCGAAAAGGGGTAGTAGTAAGAAACAGACGCTTATTTTCCCTACCCCTTCATCTTCCCTATTAAATACATTCTATAGATAGCTCCTTGTTTGTGTCTAAATACAACAAAATCTCAAGGATACACACATTACATATGTCAGATATCAATAATTATAATAATTACAATAATCACATAATTTATACACTAATCACCGTAGTACCCATCCCTCAACGCCATAATGCCACTAGTCCCCAACAAGGTTGGGTAGGGTTACTTTAACTGGATTACTTTCAATGACTTTTGGATGACTCCAACACCAAATGTGCTCATAAAAGACAAAAGAAACTAAATATGAATAAAATGATGACTCACAACATGTGGTAAGCTTTCTCTCCTGGCTTTGATCTCTTTGATCTCCGGCAAAACTAACAAAATGCGACAGAAACAAAATGAAAATCAATCCAAACAGCTAGACAACATCATTTTTGCCGTTCCGTGTATTCCGTTACTCCCCAAGCCTGCACAAAATGGAGTCATTTTATTCCTATTTAGTTTCTTTTGTCTTTTATTAGCATATTTGTTATTGGAGTAATCCAAAAGTCATTGAAAGTAATCCAGTTAAAGTAACTTTACCCAACCCTGGTCCCCAAACATCACTGCGACACCAATGATAATAACAACAATAGTAATAATATTAATAATAACAGTTATGATATAATAATAATAGTAACAATAAGAACAAGGTTAACTAATAGTTGTAAACGCAGTATTTCCAATCTCTGGTATCACTCATACACCATTTTTTTTCATCTCTGTATTGCGCCAGTAATGTTTTTTTTGTATTTAAAGTTGAACAAGTGAAGAGTTGGACATTGTTTGATCTCGTCTCGTCAATTGTTCCAAAGTTTGACTCCGCACACAGACACACACACACTTCTCCTGGTGGTTCTCACCTTTGGGATTATGAATTTACGACAGCCCCATTGGATTATTGCTGCGAGCAGGGGCTGGCAGAGTGCTATATTTGCACATTGCAGTGGGATCTGGTCCCTATTTACCGCAATAAACGAGGGATTACAGTATGAGAGAATTGTGAAATTTACATACTAGACAGGGGCAAAAGGCATGCACACCCCCTCCTCACCCCCTCGAGTGCCCTTGCCGTGCCCACCCAGCGAGAGTTGTGCACTTTCACGTCAACTCTGGTCGACTTTCTGCTGGTCGGAGAGACCCGACGCCCATTCCGCAACCAAGGTCGGAGTGTGTCTTTGAGTGTGTCTTTGAGTGTGTCTTTGTGTTTTTTGCGTGTTAGCGCGTGAGCTTGACAGCGGGGCGCTCGGGGGGAGGCGCATCGCCAATGCCGACGGGCACAAATAAACAAACACGTCCTCCTGCCGTCACTCAAAAGCAGCCTTACTTTGTTTTTTTTCCTGGCTAGAATTTGCGAATGCTGAGATTCTCCTTTGGACAAAATTGTGATACGATCCAGGATATCGATACCTGTATTTGCATCCGTACGACGGGCTTTTTTTACATTTTTCATTTAATTAATGGAATGAATTATAATTGCACCTTTTTTTTACACAGACCTAGTTTATTATGATAAAAATAATGACTGAGTGTTTTTGTTTACAATTTAAAAGCACCCAAATTAAATAGACCTGTGAGGACCAGAACGGAAACAGGACCCAATCGTGTAACGTTTATTGAGAAAGAGAGAGGAAGGGCAGCGCCCGCGATCCGGTGCTCGCTAGACGCGGGAAGCAAGTCGCTCTCGGATTGTGATCCGAGTACGGAAGTGGATCTTCCGTAGCGGGCGATGGCAGTGTCAGGGACAGAAAACAGGTCGATAGCCGGGACAGGAGAGCAAAAACGTGGTCGGGTTCGGAAACGAGTCGTAAACCAGGACGGGAGAGTAGACGTGTTCAAGATCGAAAACAGGTCGTAGCCGGAACGGGAGAGCAGACGTGGTCGGGATCAAAACAGGTCGTAACCGGAGACAAATGGGAGCAAAAAAAACGGACAGGTGGGAGTCAGGGCTGAAAGAGGCGTGCCTTGTATACACAGAGGTTCGCAGACGGACTGACACTAGGGGATAGACAGGACTGGGTTCAAATAGTGACAGGGAGCCAATCAGAACCCGCGGCGGTTGGCGCCAAAGGAGCGGGCACAGCTCATTCACATTAGTCATCATGACAAGACCGATATAATAACTTGAAATTCACTCATTCAGTGTCATAAAGTAAAACTGTTTTAAAAAGCATTGTCCCAGAGTGCCAAAATGTTTTTTGTTTTTTGTTTTGTTTTACTTAAAAAAATGAATTAAAGGCTTTGGTGCAGCCAATCAGTAAATCAGATTGTGGGAATGATTTCAGTATAGAAATTATTACGAGATGGCAGGAATGCCATTGATCAGATCTTTGTCAACACACTTACTGCCTAGTTTTGCTTCCTCTATCCACCGTTTGATATTGTGTAGCAGTGGGTAGGTGGCCCTTATTTCTAGTACGCGTTGTGTGGTGAGTCAAGATATAAGTATAGACATGTAACAATTCTGAGCCTTATTCTTTCTAAAATAGTTGACAAAGTATCTTCATCATGATAAAGACAAGAGAGGGATGACGTTTCGAGCACATCCGTGATGGCCACGGCAAACCGAAAATATTGAGGGGCTAAAAAGTTCTTGCTGAAGTGTTCTTGTGATAAAATGTTATTTTTCTAGCCTCTTGCGTTTAAGGAAAGCTTGTTTGGATAGTGAAGTCATCACATATATATATTTTTTTAAAAAGCACTGAAGTGAAATTTCTGCTTGAAATGCATCCTTTGACAAAAAGCCATTTTTCTCAGACGTTTTTTTTGGAAGAGAGTATTTGCAAGAAATCAAGCAAATTTCGACTTTTGTTTACTAACAATGGTAAAAGCTAGAAACATTTTTTTTCCCCAAAATGATATGTCCTATGCCAATACAGCTACAGAAATATTTTTTTGTAGGCCCTCAGAAATTGTTAAAGATGCAAAAAAAGAGAAAAATAATCTGGGTTACTGTGATTAGAATAGAATAGAATAGAATAGAATATACCTTTATTGTCATTGTTACAAAATGGCTTGAACATATTGTGACAACGAAATTTGGACGTGGCACTCCAGTTTCACATTTAACAGTGAGGATAAAAGAACACAAAGATTAGCCCTTTTCTTAACTGATAACAGACCTAAATTTAAGACCTATTTCATTATTACTATTAAATGATTTCATGCTCGTCCTCGTAGTGTTCTGTTAGTGTGAAAATGGTGAGAGTAAGAAAAGGCCTGCTTCTTGTCGAGTCCAAACACCGACCCAAACCCCAAAAAGATGAAAAAGGAATGTATTCAAGCACGTCTAAGAAACGCACGTACTTGCACGCGCCACACAAGCAGCTCGACGGATGCTGCAATGATGATTTAAGACAGAAGATGGTGTGAGCAAGTATTATATTACCAAGAGCGCCTAGAAAATGGAACCTATGTATAGCCAGAAAAATTGTCCTCCACCTCTTCTTCTTTTTTTTTTTCCTTTCTGCGTTTGGCAAAAAGCCCCGAACGCCTCCAACCGTCGCCACCCTCCCGTCTCTTGACAAATTGCTTGTGAGGCTTTTTACGACTGATGCACATATCGCAAAAATCACGAGTGCCGGTGGGGACGGGCCGAGCATCCCCAAGACCCCCCACCCACATCGCTCCATCAAGCCCCATCTTTCCAGGACAATGCAAATGATGACAAATTCCATCATCCTGCATTACGCGCTTTGCCGCTAATCTGCCTAATTCGAGGAGGGTCTCGCCCGTTTGGGCTCCGGGGCCATTTTTGTCTCATTGAATGACTGTGAAAACGCCGGAGCTCCGAAGCCCCTTCCCCATATACGCCCCCTACCCTGCATCCTCTCCTGCTGTCTTCTATCTATACAAGGGGTGGGTACGCTACGGCCCGGGGGCCACATGCAGCCCGGCAGGATTTTGAATCCGGACCTCCGAACCAAACTGGCCCAAATATCATCACAATAGTAAATAGTTACTACTAAAACATGTTGTGTTTGGGGCTAAATTCCTTCCCATTGTCCTTTTGTGAGTCTACAACCAAATACTAATACAGAAATACTACGAAATGAAATATAAAATGTTGTGCTTGAAAACAGGGATCTCATGTCAAACTGAAAAGAAAATAGTATTTTTGCAGTATTTCTATAGTATTTTTGTTTATATACTTTAGTAATACTATAATACACAAATTGGTACAGCCTGGTGGCGCCCATCGCTCTCCAGGCCAACATATGTTTACAACCGGTCTTGCAGAAATACTACCAAACTACAATTACAGTAATATTACAAAAACACTACTATAGAAAAACTACTAAGGTCTTACTTTGGGAATGAGTACTTCGACATAAATACTACTCAAGTCAAGTCATTTTTATTTGTATAGCCCTTAATCACAATTAGTCTCTAAGGGCTTCACAAGTTATTACATATAAGAAGTTTAGGTTATTCGTATGCTATAGAGTAGAAGTGAGTTTTAATACTACTAAAATACCCTTATAGTAATACTTAGTACAAAAACAAAATAGTACTACATAAACACTACAAAAAATACTATTACGACCGAAATTCTGCAAAAAAAAAAAAAAACTACAGCAATACTACAATAAAATCTACTAGGTGAATACTATAAATATTTATGAAATGAAACTACAGTAATACTACAGACATACAACAAATTATCTACGATGGAAATACAACAAAAATACTACAAAAACTATGACTAAATATTACCACAAAAATAAGTCATGTAAAACTACAGGTATACAAAAAAAAAACTATTATTAAAGTAGTACAAAAAAACACAACAAAGGAATACTACAGTACATTTCCAAAAAACCTACAGAGCCACAACAAAAGTCATAAATACTACTAAAATACCCCTATAGTAATACTTAGTACAAAAATAATTTTAGAAAAATATTACTACATAAATACTACAAAAAAATACTACTACGACCTATATTCTGCAAAAATACAACTACAAAATCTACTATGTGAATACTACAAATATATTGAAAAATTAAACTACAGTAAAACTACAGACATACAACAAATAATCTACTATAGAAATACAACAAAAATAATGACAGAAACACTAAATATTACCACCAAAATGAACTTCAAGTAATACTACAAAATACTACAGATATACAAAAAATAATCTATTATTAAAGTAGAACAAAAACACAACAAAATAATACAACAGTAAATTTCCCAAAAAACCTACAGAGCCACAACAAAAGTCAGAAATACTACCAAAATACCCCTATAGTAATTCTTAGTACAAAAACAATTTTAGAAAAATATTACTACATAAATACTACCAAAAAATGTTATTATGGCCGATATTCTGCAAAAATACAACTACAAAATCTACTATGTGAATACTACAAAGGTATTATGAAATTAAACTACAGTAATACTACAGACAAACAATCTACTATAGAAATACAACAAAAATACTACAAAAACTATAACGGAAACACAAAAAAATACCACAAAAATAAAAGTTAAGTAATACTACAAAATACAACAGATATAAAAAAAATCCATTGTTAAAGTAGTACAAAAACACAACAAAAGAATACTACAGTACATTTCCAAAAAACCTACAGAGCCACAACAAAAGTCATAAATACTACTAAAATACCCCTATAGTAATACTTAGTACAAAAACAATTTTAGAAAAATATGACTACATAAACACTACCAAAAAATACTACTACGACCAATATTCTACAAAAATACAACTACAGCAATACTACAATAACATTTACTATGGGAATACTACAAAGGTATTATGAAATTAAACTACAGTAATACTACAAACATACAACAAATAATCTCCTGTGGAAATACAAGAAAAATACTACAAAAACTATGCAGAAACACTAAATATTACCACAAAAATAAAGGTCAAGTAATACTACAAGTATACAAAAAAATCTCTTATTAAAGTAGTACAAAAACACAAGTCAAGTCATTTTTATTTGTATAGCCCTTATTCTGCAAAAATACAACTACAAAATCTTCTATGTGAATACTACAAAGACATTATGAAATTAAACTACAGTAATACTAGACTTACAACAAACAATCTACTATAGAAATACAACAAAAATACTACAAAAACCAAGACGAAAACACAAAAAATTACCACAAAAATAAAGGTCAAGTAATCCTACAAAATACTACAGATATACCCAAAAATATATTATTAAAGTAGTACAAAAGAATACTACAGTAAATTTCCAAAAAACTACAGAGCCACAACAAAAGTCATACTGCAGAAATACTACAAAAAATATAACTACAGTAATATTACAAAACTATCTATCAAATGTAGTGCTTAAAACAGGGATGTAATATATCATTTTGCTGCACTTGTGATAATTTGATTATTTCATTTAATGAGACTAATCTATTCCAAAAGAAATATACAATTTAGATATATAAATGGGAAAAACTGGATCCGTCTCCAGGACCAGATTTTAGAACCCAATGTGGCCCCAGACTCCAAATAGATGGCCACCCTTGCTTCTCTTTGACGTGTAATTCATAAAACTTACAAAAAGGAAAAAAAAAATCCACTCATAATATGACACCATGATCGAGTTGAGTGTTGTTGATTGCAAAA
Source organism: Urocampus carinirostris (assembly GCF_059441175.1). Taxonomy (NCBI): domain Eukaryota; kingdom Metazoa; phylum Chordata; class Actinopteri; order Syngnathiformes; family Syngnathidae; genus Urocampus; species Urocampus carinirostris. Next base: position 34,614,815 of record NC_142363.1, on the reverse strand, counting down.
ACACAAGGTGGAAAAACACAAACAAAAATAAAAGCCGTTTAAAAACAAGATAGTGAGGAGAAATAGGAGCAGGTGTACTACCACCTAGCCTCGACAGATGGCAGTATGACTGCACGCAAAGACAAAAACTCCGTCCAAAAAGACTCAAATAGGTTCCTTTTGTTGCCCAAAGTCAAAATGTTCCTTGTAATAAAGTCCAAAAATCTCCGGGAAAACTGTGGAAGCTGTTAATAATTTCATTGCCCCTTTTTTCTTTATCTAAATACAGAATTTATTGTCTTTATAATAACTAAGTAAACTATAATATGACGTTATTATGTTTCCTGGGCATGCAAAATATGGTTATTGAACTGCATGAATTAAAACAGAAAACACTTTATTGTAAAAAAAAAGTCATAAAAATTAGAATTACATTCTGTGTTTACCTAAATAAGTGCAATTAATAGTATTATTTTACAGTAAACAGAAGGCAAACACATAGTACACAATATAAATATTGTTTAAAACGGAGGTATGAATTAAGAAATACTAAATATTCAAAATAAACACTTTGTTTCTTGAAATATAATCATGTTCAAGCCCTTTAATACACCTTAAACCCACACACAAATCTATGATTTCAAACAAAACTTAAAACAATTCAATCTTATTAAAAGACTAAAATAAAATCTATTAGAAAAGCATAATCAAAAGGAATAAACTAGTAAATAAAAAAGGGCCACGGATTATTTTTCAAATAAATAAATATGTAATTACATGAAAAATAGTAAATACACAAATGAAAAATAAAATAAGGTAATATCAAATGACACATAATATACAATATACAAATAATACACATAATATGCAAATAAAAGGGAAAAGTGTGAAGCACATTGAAAAGTGCTATATAAATGGAGACCATTTACATTTAATTATTTAATATTCCTCATGCCACGAGGCTCTTGAACTCCACCCGGGGGAGTAAAAGCCCACATGAAACCCCACTCCCACATTTGCATATTACCCTATTTTTATGACAGTGTGTATTTTCTTTAGCACTATTGAAATACTCTATAGCAAAACTTTATATTGGGTATTTTTGTATTTTATATCTTTAATTTTAGTATTTAATTTTTCAATACAAGGATACTGCTGGAAGTGTGAATTTGCCTATGGGAACGAATAAAGTATCTATCTATCTAATTATTACTAAATAGAATCAGAATTGTCTTTATTGTCATTAATCACAAGAGTAGAGAACATTGTTGGCGATGAGATTAGACGTGGCACTCCGGGATCGACACCTCGGACTTAAATAGAAAAAAATATAGGCTAAAAGAATAGGCAAACACAGTGTTCATTTGACCTGTGAAAAGTGATGGGTCCCGGGGACTCGCATGCTCAAAAATCTATGGGTCCCAACAGAGATCTATGGGCCCCCAAATTTTTGTGTGCTCCATGCCTTACAAACTGTGGTATTTTCCCTTACAAAATACAAAAAAATATGTTTATTTATGTAGTTTAACATGTTATATTGTACATGTTTCGTCCATGTATATTGTTAATGAACATTTTGTTGTGAGACACTGAGTTGCTCGACATGAATGCGGTTTATTATAAAAAAAGTTCAAAAATGAAATCGCTTGGACGTTCACTGTAGAAGGGAAAAATACATGAAAATAGAATTAAGTAGAATAATACATTTTCTTATTCAAATTCTTAATTCATTTTCTGCATTAAATCATTGTTGGTAATATACTAATTAAAGGGATCACCACAAACCTGTCTTTTTTCATTTTCTCGTTTTATACTTCCTTTTTTCTTAACTTCTTTATACAACATAATTCGTAATAACAATTATCAAAGCAAGTGAGCCATTTGAGAGCCGGCTCTTTTAAATGAGTTGAGCCGAAAAGGCCGGTTCACTAAAAAGAGACGGACTTTCACTACACAACTCGAACTGGAGATCGGCGTGCGGACGAAAACTCGAACCGCGGGACCAAAACAACAACGGCGGATCTGCCTGACGAAAAGTTTGGAGTGCGGTAAATCTTTGTTGAAAAATGATCGTGACAATTTGGTGTCAAAAAAGTCGCGTCCCCAGCAAAAATAATGCTTCTAGGACGCAGGCAAACGAGAACACTGCAAACACATAAATGAATAAAGAGTAGAGGCTAATCTTTGAATAATAATAATTAATAATAATTTCCTTTGTATTGTCATTCTTTGTAACAATGTACACAGAACGAAATGTCGATACACTTGACCCGTTGTAGCGAGCCGATGCAGCCGCAGCCAACAGAGGGCGCCGCCATTTTTACCAATGTTATAAGTCTTAGGTATGACTCGGCCGAGGCGCGAACCAGCGACCTCCCAGTCTCAAAGCGGGCGCCCTACCATCTAGGCTACTGAGTCATTGGTGCAGCTTTCCAAAAAAATAAAAAGAAAATAAAAAAATGTAAATGCGTGCATATTTTCTGCATGTGGACGCAATCGCCATTGGTAACCAGAGGCAGCCACTGTCACTTTGCATGCGATCCCGCAACCGGGGCGTAATCATCGCATACGTCTTCCCTTGCACGAGAAAATTCCTCAAAAACCTTAAAAAGATACCCCAAAAAATATCCGACACTCCTCGTTTATATAGTCATGTGCTTTCCCAATGAAAAGGAATGACGAGATCAAGTTTTTCTTGGGAGGAGATGATTACATATGTTTGAGGTTGAAACATCACATTTGATCGATATGAGTTGTAAAGGTGCAATAATCCAGCATTTCATAAACAATCTGTGTATTTTCTTTTGCTCTCTCTTCCTTTTTCCTTTTCTCTTGCTTTCCCCTTTGTTCTTTCTTCCCTTTGCTTTCTTTCCTCCTTTCTCCATTTCCAATTTTTTTTATTTCTTTCTTTCTCTTTCTTTCCCCCTCTCTCACTATTTCTCTTTTAATCTCTTTGGTTTCTTGCATTTGCTCTCTTCTTTCTCTTTCTCCCTTTCCTTTTCCCACACTCTCTCTTTTTCTCTTTCTTTGTCCCTCTTTGTCTCTTTATCTGTGTCTTTTGACCCTCTTTTGCTCTCTCTTCCTTTTTCCTTTTCTCTCTCTTTTCTCTTGCTTTCCCCTTTGTTCTTTCTTCCCTCCGCTCTTTCTCACCTCCTCTCTTTCCATTTCAATTTTTTTTCTTTCTTTCTTTCTTTCTTTCTTTCTCTCTCTCTCACTATTTCTATTTTAATCTCTTTGGTTTCTCACATTCTCTCTCTTCTCTCTCTTTCTCCCTTTTCATGTCCCACAGTCTCTTTTTCTCTTTCTTTGTTCCTGTTTTTTTTACCTTCTTTTGCTCTCTCCTCCTTTTTTCCTTTTCTCTCTCTTTTCTCTCTTTCTCTTGCTTTCCCCTTTGTTCTTTCTTCCCTTTGCTCTTTCTATCCTCTTTTCTCTCCTTTCTCCATTTCATTTTTTGGGGGGGGGTTGCTTTCTTTTTCTCTCTTTCCTTCTCCCTCTCTCACTATTTATTTTTATCTATTTTGTTTCTTGCGTTCCCTCTCTTCTCTCTCTTTCTCCCTTTCCATGTCCCACACTCTCTCTTTTTCTCTTTCTCTGATCCTCTTTGCCTTTTACCTTCTTTTGCTCTCTCCTCCTTTTTTCCTTTTCTCTCTCTCTTTTTTCTTGCTTTCTCCTTTGTTCTTTCTTTCATTTGCTATTTCTTTCCTTTCTTCTCTCTTCCTTTCTCCATTTCATTTTTTTAAATTTCTTTTTTTCTCTCTCTTTCTTTCCCCCTTTCTCACTATTTCTTTTTATCTCTTTTGTTTCTCATGATCTCTCTCTTCTCTCTCTTTCTCCCTCTCCATGTCCCACACTGTCTCTTTTTCTCATTCTTTGTTCTTCTTTGTCTCTTTACCTGTCTTTTTACCTTCTTTTGCTCTCTCCTCCTTTTTTCCTTTTCTCTCTCTTTTCCCTCTTTCTCTTGCTTTCCCCTTCTCTTTTTCTACCCTTTGCTCTTTCTTTCCTCTTTTCTCTCCTTCTCTCTTTCTCCATTCCATTTTTGGGGGGGATTTCTTTCTTTCTTTACCCCTCTCACCGTTTCTCTTTTTATCTCTTTTGTTTATCGCGTTCTCTCTCCTCTCTCTCTCTTTCTCCCTTTCCTTGTCCCACAGTCTCTCTTTTTGGCTCCCTCTCGTTCACTTCTTTCTTTCTCTTCAATCTACTAGTCCGGCCCCCGAGAGAAATGGGTCTGAAACCCCTGCATGAGATAACACAGCGTCACCCGGTGGTCAATTATGACACAATGCACCTTTAAAGCTCTCCGAGAGCATCTCGGAATATTCTTTCCCCACCAATCTTAAATATAAAACACGGCGCCCCGGTATCGGGAATCTCCGGAAGCGACCCGATGGCGTGCATCCGCGTTTGCGCCCCGTCAACTCTCGTCAGCGCGGGAAGACGAAACGCGTGTCGGCATTTCCCGATATAGCGACCGGTTACCATAGCGATGCTACGCTCATCTCTCCGCCCGCTCGCTTCTTTCTTATTGTCCTCTCGGCTTTTACCGCAAACGCGGCGTGAAAAGAGGCTGCGGCGGCCCGGGAATCATGGACGTGTTTTGACCGTTGTTGATAGCGGGCGTGGCGTCGGAGCAGGGTGATGGCTACGTTCGCAAACTAAAATGGAAAATATGCAGGGGACTTTTAATAGATAGGTAGAGGGGTGTTGCAAGCGCTTCGCCAGGTGCCAAGAAGAGTGGGTCAAAAACAACAAAATCGCTCTTTCTCAGTCTGTCTCTCTATCTCTCTTTACCTTGTTCTACCTCCCTCTCCATACACCCCCCTCTCTCTCTTTCACTCTCTCTACCTGCCTATTTCTCTCTACCTCCCTCTCCCTCTTTCTACCTATTTCTCTCTAACTCTCTCTCCCTCTTTCTCTCTACGGCCCTCTCCCTCTTTCTACCTATTTCTCTCTACCACCCTCTCCCTCTTTCTACTTATTTCTCTCTACCTTTCACTCCCTTTTTCAACATCTTGCTCTCTACCTCCCTCTCCCTATTTCTCTCTACCTCCCTCTCCCTCTTTTTCTCTACCTACTCTCCTTCTTTCTACCTCTTGCTCGCTACCTCCCTCTCCCTCTTTCTACCTATTTCTTTCTTCCTCCCTAACCCTAACCCTAGCATATGAATAACTTATATTTTATGTGGACAATATCTGTGTATTATTTGCCCTCATTTAGGTTTTAGATCAGGGGATGGTGTCATAATAGTCTGTGGTTTGCAATAATCTGTGGTCTGTGCCGCCCTTTGAGACTCCTTGATATTAAGGGCGTCACAAATAAACAGGACTTGACTTGACTTGAGGTTTTTGAGTTTTCCCTTGCCCTCATGTCGGTTTTAGATCAGGGGATGGTGTCATAATAGTCTGTGGTTTGCAATCATCGGTGGTCTGTGCAGCCCTTTGAGACTCCTTGTGACTAAGGGCGTCCCAAATAAACAGGACTTGACTTGAGGTTTTTGAGTTTTCCCTTGCCCTCATGTCGGTTTTAGATCAGGGCATTGTTAAATAATAGTCTGTAGTTTGTGATTAAGGGTGTCACAAATAAACATGACTTAACTTGACGTTTGCAAAAAGGCGTAGTCCAATTATCTGGTAAATCATGTAAACAGAACTGACTTCCATTATGTTCTCATTTTTACGCAATTTTCTGTGATTTCCCACATATTTTTTCGAATTTTGCACATTTTCCCACAATTTACCAAGATTCCCTGCAATTTTTCCACGCGACTTTTCGTTCCACGGACAGACTGAGGAGATCATTTCTTCCTGATGCTATGAGGCTCTTTAACTCCACCCGGGGGAGTCAAAGCCCACATGAAACCCCACCCCCACATTTGCATATTACCCTATTTTTATTACAGTGTGTATTTTCTGTAGCACTATTGAAATACTCTAGATCAACACGTTATGTTGGGTATTTTGGTATTCTATATATTTTAGTTTATTATTTTATTTTTCAACACAAGGATACTGCTGGAAGTGTGAATTTCCCTACGGGGATGAATAAAGTATCTATCTATCTATATCTATCTATCTTTAAGTAACACATAACAGACGGCATTCGTGTCACAATTTGCAAAGAAATCGTAGTGGCGAATGGTCGGGCAGCCGCCCCGATCCCTGGGATTAAACCCGACGTTCCCATGACGCGATTCGTTTTACGATCCCGCCTCGTTCGCCGTTGATGCGTGCGCTAGCGTATGATTGTGGTTTTGTCGCGTTCTGTCTTTTGGCGGAAGCGCGTCTCCATTTTCGTCACTCGGGGCCAAGAAAGAATGTCGCCTGTTAAGTGCGGTGTCGCGGTCGAGCGCCATGTTTTGGACGGGGGTTGACTCGCCGCTTATTATTCCGGATTACGTTTGTCAGCGAGGATAGCGTGTATCTCCTGCGCGCCGTCCTCGATGTCATCGCCGTTTAGATTAGCGTAGCGGAAGGCTAATACTCAAGCGCATTTCAGATACTTGTGATGTGTGGAATCCTACCGGTGTGAGGTTTATTTTGGGGGTCCTGGTCACCTGACCCTCTTTGTAAAAGTGACTCAGCTGCAGGTTGTGGCTTGCCGTTATCGTTGATGTTGTTTGGTTCACTGGCAATCTCCTTCCACAGCTGCTCATGCAAGCCTATGTGACTTCAGGCATTTGTTGCTTTTTCCCACTGTCTCTTTCTCTAGCCACCCATATTATACACTTGACTGCAGGCAGTGGCTTGTTGCTAGCCACTATTGTTATCGTTCGACGCCCCTGCTTCATCCTTCAGTGTCACTCGCCTTCTACAGCCTGTCATGACTTAGACATTTTCCACTATTTTCCACGGTTTCCTTCTCTAGCCCCTCATGTTAACAACTTCAAGCTATGGTTTGCAGCCAGCTGCCATTGTTAATGTTTGCAGCTCTTACTTCGTTTTGCAATGTCCCTCTCCTTCCATAGCAGCTCATGCAAGCCTATGTTACAGAATCCTGTAATTCAGGCATTTGTTGCTTTTTCCAACTGTCTCTTTCTCTAGCCACCCATATTATACACTTGACTGCAGGCAGTGGCTTGTTGCTAGCCACTATTGTAATCGTTCGCCACTCCTGCTTCATCCTTCAGTGTCACTCGGCTTCCACAGTCCGTCATGACTTAGACATTTTTCACTATTTTCCACGGTTTCCTTCTCGAGCCCCTCATGTTAACAACTTGGCTTCAAGCTATGGTTTGCTGCCAGCTGCCATTGTTAATGTTTGCAGCTCTTACGTCGTTTTGCAGTGTCCCTCCTCTCCTTCCATAGCTGCTCATGCAAGCCTGTTACAGAATCCTGTAATTCAGGCATTTGTTGCTTTCCCCCACTGTCTCTTTCTCTAGCCACCCATATTATACACTTGACTGCAGGCAGTGGCTTGTTGCTAGCCACTATTGTTATCGTTCGACGCCCCTGCTTCATCCTTCAGTGTCACTCGCCTTCCACAGCCTGTCATGACTTAGACATTTTCCACTATTTTCCACGGTTTCCTTCTCGAGCCCCTCATGTTAACAACTTGGCTTCAAGCTATGGTTTGCAGCCAGCTGCCATTGTTAATGTTTGCAGCTCTTACTTCGTTTTGCAGTGTCCCTCTCCTTCCATAGCAGCTCATGCAAGCCTATGTTACAGAAACCTGTAATTCAGGCATTTGTTGCTTTTTCCAACTGTCTCTTTCTCTAGCCACCCATATTATCCACTTGACTGCAGGCAGTGGCTTGTTGCTAGCCACTATTGTTATCGTTCGACGCCCCTGCTTCATCCTTCAGTGTCACTCGCCTTCCACAGCCTGTCATGACTTAGACATTTTCCACTATTTTCCACGGTTTCCTTCTCGAGCCCCTCATGTTAACAACTTGGCTTCAAGCTATGGTTTGCTGCCAGCTGCCATTGTTAATGTTTGCAGCTCTTACTTCGTTTTGCAGTGTCCCTCTCCTTCCATAGCAGCTCATGCAAGCCTATGTTACAGAATCCTGTAATTCAGGCATTTGTTGCTTTTTCCAACTGTCTCTTTCTCTAGCCACCCATATTATCCACTTGACTGCAGGCAGTGGCTTGTTGCTAGCCACTATTGTTATCGTTCGACGCCCCTGCTTCATCCTTCAGTGTCACTCGCCTTCCGCAGCCTGTCATGACTTAGACATTTTCCACGGTTTCCTTCTCTAGCCCCTCATGTTAACAACTTGGCTTCAAGCTATGGTTTGCTGCCAGCTGCCATAGTTAAAGTTTTCAGCTCCTACTTCATTTTTCAGTGTCCCTCTCCTCCCTCAGCAAAAATTTGAGCCAAAAGATGGTTGAAATCTTCAGTTTTTGCTATTTTTTATTATTATCGTGAAAACAAATATATTAATGAAAGTATTGAAATAAAGAAAAATGAGTACAATAAAATAAAAATAAATAAATAAATAAAAATTCAATTTAAAAAATCTGAGCAAAAACAAACAAACAAACATACAACTTAAAATGATCAAATTGTGCCTGAAAGTATTCAACTATTATTGTTATCATTTAATTTTACTCCCAAAAGTGGTTATGATATAAAATAACAAAATATTGATAGTTGTTCTTACTTGAACCAAAAAACAAGTTAAAAATAAATACATATACAAATAATAAATATTCAGTTGTACATTTTTATTCAACGCAAGGTTAAAAAAAAAAAAAAAAAATAGCAAAACAGTACCGGATAAAAGATGAAAAAAAGAAAATTGTCCTTGTTGTCCTTTTTTAAATTCTGTTTTTAATTATTTATATTTAAAAATAATATCAATCAATGAAATTATGTAACAATTAATAAAATAAAATAAAAACTAAAAAAACATTAAAACATTTTTATGTAGTAATGAAATTATTTTATGAATTCAAAAAAAACATTAAAAAAATAAACCTTTTTTTAATATTTTAAAGAAATTGTTTAAAAAAAATTTTTTTTAAAGAAAATGTAAAGTACGCAAAAATAACTTGTTTTTAGTTCACATCCAAACTAACAGTATTTTAATGAGAATTTTGATCTTTCATTTTTTAAATCCTTTAATAATCAACGGGGAATGTTTCAAGCTAAGCCATATCTCCGGCGCCACCATTTAAAATCCCATAAGGACATTTGTCACTCATCACATTAGCCGGCAGGCCTCTTTTTTTATTTTTTATTGCTCGTAAAAATCTCAACAGGTGCTCCCGTGCAAACTCCTCATCCGTTTGAAACATTCTTTCGACGTCGGTATCGTTTTTTAAAGCGCTCCCTCGTAAATCCCCGTGTGAAAGGAGATCCCGGAGAACATGGGCAGCCGTGTTGCTTCCGTGCGGTTTGGCTTTCTTTATTGCATTCCGAACCCCGTCGCTTTCCTAGACATTTCCCGGCACCGCTTGACTATTGGCGTCTGTTTCGGAAAAAAAAAAAAATTGCGGACGGGACATATGTCAGGAGGTTGTCTTGCTTGAAATCATCCAAAGCTACAAAACCGCCGCAGAGACCAAAACGTTTTTATTTTTCTTTGGAAGTTTTCAAATGTTGTTAGCTTCTTTATAGGCTAAGCTAAAGCTTATTTATCTCATCTCATCTCATTAGCCGTACCGCTTATCCTCATTAGGGTCGCGGGGGGGCTGGAGCCCATCCCAGCCATCTCCGGGCAGTGGGCAGGGGACACCCTGAACTGGTTGCCAGCCAATCGCAGGGCACACAGGGACAGACAACTCATTCGCTCATTCACACCTAGGGACAATTTGGACCGGCCAATTCACCTGAAATGCATGTTTTTTTGGAACGTGGGAGGAAACGGGAGTGCCCGGAGGAAACCCACGCAAGCACGGGGAGAACATATAAACTCCGCACAGGAAGTCTGGAGCTGGATTTGAACCCACGACAGGTTCCCATGACATGAACTGTGCCGCACAAGCGCTAACCACTGCGCCGCCGTGCTGTATAGAGAGCTACCGAGATAGCAAGATGGCGAGATAGACAGAGAGATAGAGATAGATATAGATAGATGGATAGATTGATATAGATAGAGAGAGAGAAATAGAGAGATATAGATAGATAGATAGATAGATAGATAGATAGATAGATAGATAGATAGATAGATAGATAGATAGATAGATGGATAGAGAGATATAGAGAGATAAAGATAGATAGATATAGAAATAGAGATAGATACAGAGATAGAAATAGAGAGAGATACAGAGATAGATAGATAGAGAGATAGAGATAGATAGATAGATAAATATAGAGAGATAAAGATAGATAGATGGATATAGAGATAGAGATAGATAGATGGATATAGAGAGATAGAGATAGATAGAGAGAGAGATAGAGAGATAGATAGCGAGATATAGATATATAGCGATAGATGGATATATATATATATATATATATATATATATATATATATATATATACATACACACACACACTCACACAAAAACAGAAATATGAAGTAGGTGATACAGGTTCCTTAAAACAAGGGCAAAGACAGTATCTTCCCCAGACCCAAGCACACAAAAACTGCAAAAGATACATGTCACTACTTATTTTGGAAGTTTTGTTGCTGCTAAATGCTATTGCACATGTTTCATTGTACTATTTATTTATATACAATCCACTATTTGTCATTACACTCTAGATACTTTGGGCCAGTCTTGAAAGACTACGTTGTAAATTGTTTTGCTCGTTTATTCTGACAGTTTGTTATCCTATTTTTCTCTTTAAAGCCTTTATTATGTGTTTACCCAGGAGTGACAAATATTTTCTTGTTTCATACAATGTTTCACTATGTTGTTATCAATGATAATTGCATTGAATATACAATAGAATACAACTAAGATGATATGATTTGAAACGTGGAATCCGGTCCAAAGGACCAAGCACCCCAAGATCCCATTCTTGCAGATTTGTGAAGGTGTGAACAAAGTATATACTCCTTACCCTGAGGGCCTGGCTATAGGGCCCGATGTTGGCCGGGGCCCAATGAGATAAACTTTGCACGTGCATGGCTTCCCTCCGACGGAAGTGGCCGGCGGCGGAGGGCCGGGTCCACTGGTGGAGGAGACAATCCATCTGCAGGAGATGTCCTGGAGGCAAGGAGGCCTGGACACACACCCTGGATGGCAAAAGATGAAAATGGGCGAATAAGAAGAGGCTGGGGGGGACGAGGCCTCTGTACCTGGCAGGAGGGTTGACGGCGAAGTGCTTCTTGTAGACAGCGTTGAGGAGAGCGAAGTCTTCCATGTTGCGGACGTAAAGGTGCACCAGGACCATGTCTTTGGTGCTCCAGCCTCTACCGTCTAGTTCACCTGGGGGAACAAAATGGCCGTCATGTGGTTGGTGTTAAAAATATTATGGATAATTAATAGGATTCTTCTCTAATTTCTTCATTTTTTTTATTCTGTTGGTCTTTTTTGTCCTTCCTCTTCTAGGACTTTTTTGTCCATCATCAGTTATGTTCTTCTTTTTGGTTCTTCTTATGCTTCCTCATCATCTTGCCCACCTCTATTTTTTCGTCTTCCTTTTCTTTACTTTATTTATCTTCCAATTCTCACCATTTTTCTTTTTTCTGTGTCTTTATTTTCATTGTTCTTCCTGATCTTTTTTCATTCATCTTCGTCCCTTCTCAGTATCGTTACTCTTCCGTTGTTCTTTCTACTTTCTCTTCTTGTTTGTTCTTCTTCTATATATTTCTCTTCCTCTTCTTGAAGTATATATTTTCTGTTCTTTTTTTGTCCTTACTTTTATTTTTTTTCAACTTTCATTTTGTTATTTTTCTCTTGTACTTTTTCAATCATTTTCTTACTCCTCTTTTTACCTTTTGTTCTTTTTCTTCCCCTTTGTTATTCTTCTTTTCTTCCTTGTTTTCATTCCTCTTCAACTCGTTCATTGTTCAATTTCTTCTCTGTTTTTGATTCTTGTTTCTTTATCCTCTTCTTCCTCCTCCTTTTTTGTCTTCTCTTTCTTTTTGTTCGTCTTCTACTTAGTTCTTCCTCTTCCTTTTCTTATATAACCTTCTCTTCCTCATCGTCTTTTCTACTACTTATTACTTCTCCCAGGTGCATATTTTTTTCAACACTAAAATATTTTCAAGAGTATGATTTGAGAGTATATTCAAAGTAATAGATAGAAGTATTTCATACATCGTTAATATTTTTTTTTTTTTTTTTTTGTAAGGGAAGAATGTTTTTTGGCACTCTGACTTCATGTTTTTAATCTCAACCTTGCCCTAAAAACTGGACCGGACAAGAACATGCTACTTAACAGTGAAGATAGGAAATACAACTACAAAAACCTCAAAAACAACTTTTTAGTTATTCTTATTTGTAAGTAATAATCATACATGAAGTTTTTTTTTTTTACATTTATCTTTATTTTTTTCTCCTAGAGGCGAGAGTAGAGCGATAAATCCTCTACCTTTATGTTTTTTTCGTTTCTTTTTTTCTTTTTGTTTTTTCTTTATCTTTTAGTCATTCTTCCTCTTTGATTTTGTTGTTTTTCCTCACCTCTGTCATTCTTCCTCTCCATTTTTGTTGTTTTTGTTCATCTTTTGGTCATTCTTCCTCTTTGTTTTTCCTCATCTCTTTGTCATTCTTCATCTCTATTTTTGTTGATTTTCATCATCTTTTGGTCATTCTTCCTCTCCATTTTTGCTGTTTTTGTTCATCTTTTAGTCATTCTTCCTCTTTTTTTCCGCATCTCTTTGTCATTCTTCCTCTCTATTTTTGTTGTTTTTCTTCATCTTTTGGTCATTCGTCCTCTTTGATTTTGTTGTTTTTCCTCATCTCTTTGTCATTCTTCCTTTCTATTTTCGTTATTTTTCCTCACCTCTTTGTCATTCTACTTTGTGTTTTTCATTTTTCTTTTTGTCGTTCTTCTCCAGTTTGTTCTTCTTATTCTTTTTGATTTTCATACTCCTCTTCCAATGTTGTCTTCTTCTTTGCTAATAGTCAGTTTGTGCAACCAAAACATGCTCTAATGTATGTAGTTTATTATTTGTAGATGCGAATCTGCCCAAGGCGTCGGCTGAGCAATAAAGCCGAGCTGGGCATTGCTGTCGTCTTTTTTGCCGCGGAACGTTTTGATGATGTATTTTTAACACGAGTGAAGTCTCACTTAAGCGCTAATGGTGTTTGTTCTCCTCTTATCCCTTTTTGTGATTCAATTTTGTTCCGCCTCTCCATTCTTCACTTTTACCTTCTCATTCTTATTTCTATTCCTCTTCTTTTTCTTTCTTATACTTTTTGGTTCTTTATCTTCATATTTTTGCCATTCTTCTGCCTCTTTCTTTTTGTTTTTCTTCTTCTGTTTTGTTATTGTTCTTTTCTGATCTTCCTTTTCTCCCTCCATTTTTTGGTTCTTCCTTTCCGACTTGCTCAGTTCTTCATTCTGTTCCTCTTGTTATTTTTTGTTCTTCATCCTCTTCTTACTCCTCTTGTACATTTTTATTCTTCTTTCACCACCTTTTTCTTTTTTATTCTTATTCTTTTTGGTTCATTTTGTTTATCTTTGTTATTTTTCCGCTTCTTTCTTGATAATCTTTTATGATCATTCCTTCTTCTCATTTTTCCCTTTTTTGTTCTTGTTCTTTTTAGTTCTTCCACCTCTTCCTACTCCTGTTCTACTTTTTGTTCTTCTTTTAAGTCACTCTTTTTGGTTATTTTTCTTGATCTTTTGTCGTTCTTGCACTTTTTTGTGTTGTTGTTTTTTTCTGTTCTTCCTTTTCTCCTCCTCTTTTTGGTCGTTCTTCTTCATTCTGTTCTTCTTGTTTTTTTTGTTCTTCATCCTCTTCCTACTCTTGTACATTTTTATTCTTCTTTCACCACCTTTATCTTTTTCATTCTCATTGTTTTTGGTTCATTTTCTTCATCTTTTTTTGTTAATCTTCCTCTTCTTTTTTGATGCACTTTTACGATCATTCCTTCTTCTCATTTTTCCCGTTTTTTGTTCTTGTTCTTTTGAGATATTCCACCTCTTCCTACTCCTCTTCTACTTTTTTGTTCTTCTTTCTCTTCTTTTATGTTACTCTTTTTGGTTCTTTTTCTTGATCTTTTGTCGTTCTTGCTCTTTTTTTGTGTTGTTGTTCTTTTCTGCTCTTCATTTTCTCCCTCTCTTTTTGTTTGTTCTTCTTCATTCTGTTCTTCTTGTTATTTTTTTGTTCTTCATCCTCTACCTACTCTTGTACATTTTTATTCTTCTTTCACCTCCTTTTCTCTTTCATTCTTTTTCTTTTTGGTTCATTTTGTTCATCTTTTTTGTTATTCAGGGTTCGGTAGGGTTACTTTAACTGAACTTTTGGATGACTCCAATACCAAATGTGCTAATAAAAGACAAAATAAACTCAATATGAATCAAATGATGACTCACAACACGTGGTAAGCTTTCTCTCCTGGCTTTGATCTCCGGCAAAACTAACATAAAATGCGACAGAAACAAAATGAAAATAAATCCAAACAGCTTGCCAACATCATTTTTGCCGTCTATGTATTCCGATACTCCCCAAGCCTGCACAAAATTTAGTCATTTTATTCCTATTTAGTTTCTTTTGTCTTTTATTAGCATATTTGGTATTGGAGTCATCCAAAAGTCATGGAAAGTAATCCAGTTAAAGTAACCCTACCCAACCCTGTTGTTATTCTTCCTCTACCTTTTTGATGCTCTTTTATGATCATTCCTTCTTCTCATTTTTTGTTCTTGTTCTTTTGAGTTCTTTCACCTCTTCCCACTCCTCTACTACTTTTTGTTCTTCTCTCTCTTCTTTTATGTTACTCTTTTTGGTTCTTTTTCTTGATCTTTTGTTGTTATTCTTACTTTTTTTGTGTTCTTTTCTGTTTTTTTTTCTTTCTTTGTCACCCTTCCTTTAGCACTGGTGCATTTTTCTCCATATTGTTCTTTTCGTTTTTGTTCTTCATTCTATCTTTCATCTACCATTATTCCTTCTTATTTCTCAATGGTCAGTTTGAGCATCCAAAATGTGCTTTGTGTAGTTTTTTTTGTTTTCGTTGTTTAGAAGCGCCTCTCCCCAAGGCGTCGACTGCGCAATAAAGCCGACCTGCGCTTTCCTGTCGTCTTTTTCGCCGCGGAACGTTTTGTTGATGTATTTTTAACACGAGCGAAGCCTCACTCAAGCGTTAATGGTGTTTGTCCCCCCCCCCCCCCCCCAGTAAGCGCGTGTAGCGAGTGCAAACACGGGCTCGACACGGGAAAAAAAAAACAACAAAAAACGCTCAAAGCCAAGTCTCCCCTTGCAATGATTTGAAAGCGCTTCAAGTTTGTTTTGCCTTTGCCAACACCGCCGTCTCGCTACTTCGTCCTCATACAAAGAGGCCGTTCATGAAATATTAACTTGTTTAATATTGTCTCCGCGCCGCGCAGGCACTTCAGCCCGCCGCCGCCGCCGTAAACATTAAATATGCTTTTCATCTTTTTTTGCTCCTTTTTCTCCATCAAGAGAAAATAAGAGAGCGGTGGAACTACAGATAGACTGCGAAAAGGCGGCGCTCGACTGCGGGGCAACAATGAGAATCCTCCCCCTTTGGTCTGACATGGAGGGCATTCGAAGCGTTTGTTGAAGCGTTTGTCCTTGTTTGGTGGCGAGGTCGCTGTTTGCCATTCCGCTTGAGCGCTCGCTGCCGCGGTTGACACCGGGCCTTGGCTTCCTGCTGGCTCCAAACGCTAAAACAGACCTCGCTCGGGCTTTGCTGATACACCTCGCGCATGCTAACTAGATTTCGACCGTCTATCGGGCGAGCCGTTTATCGGCACCGATATTTGGGAATTTGACGGATATTGGTATCAGCATTTTTATTCATTCGGGGTGCCGATTATTAAAAGTGTCTGAAACTCAAGACAAAAAGTTACCTGACTGAATAACCTATACTTTATGCAGTGTTCATTTTAGCTGTAAAAAGTGATGGGTCCCGGGGACTCGCATGGTCAAAAATCTATGGGTCCCAACAGAGATCTATGGCTCCCCAAAATTTTGTGTTATTGAGGTTGAAATTGTAAATCGGTGAAATGAAATGAAAAATATATGACAAATATATAATAAAAATCTATATATTCATTCACTTTTAATCATCAAATTATTAATTCATTTTCTGCATCAAATTATTGTTGGTAATGTACCAATTAAAGGGATCACCACAAACCTGTCTTTTTTTTCATTTTCTCCTTTTATACTTCCTTTTTTTCTTCTTCTACTTCTTTATACAACATCATTATTCGTAATATAATGCAAGTGAGCCGTTTGTGAGCCGGCTCTCTTGAATGAGTTGAGCCGAAAAAGCCGGTTCTCTTAAAAGAGACGGACTTTTCACCACACAACTCGAGATTGGCGTGCAGACGAAAACTCGAACCGCGAGACCAAAACAACATCTGCCGGATCTGCCTGACGAAAAGTTTGGAGTGCGGTAAATCTTTGTTTAAAAAAATGTAATCGGGTAATAATGACAATTTTGTGTCAAAAAGGTTGCGTCCCGGGGACGCACATTGATTCGAGACTATGCGTCCCCAGCAAAAATGATGCGTCTAGGACGCAGGGACGCAGGCAAACGAGAACTGTTTATGTTGATAATATGTGTATCATTTGCCCTCATGTAGGTTAATAGTCTGTGATAATAGTTGAGGTTTTTGAGTGTTCCCTTGCCCTCATGTAGGTTTTAGACCAGGGGATGGTGTCATACTAGTCTGTAGTTTGCAATAGTCTTTGATCTGTGCAGCCCTTTGAGACTCTTTGTGACCGGACACCAGGGCAGACAACTCTGAAAAGTTCCCTGCCCACCCATTAAGTTGCCTGCCCCATTTTTCACAACATGAAACATAATAAGATGACTAATCGCTAAAAAAAACCAACAACATTGGTACAAAGTATTAAGAATTGATAATCAGAATATATAACAAAACGACACTTTAAAATTAAGTTTATTATAAATCAACTTATAACATTCATTGCATGTATCTGACATCGCTGTTTTCTACCTGCCATCAATATGTATTGACTCATCTTGATTTATGCAATGTTTGCGTTGCGTCGTCTGCTACAAGCCACGTGAACTCCTCTTTTCACGATGCTTTTAATGAACGTTTACGTTTTGTAGCGACATCAATTTTGTTAGCTTCTTTTGAATCTTTCTTCTGGGGCTGAGGTTTTGGCTTGATTCCCAACCACTTCTTCATTTTTCCTGTGTTCTCTGTGCACCTACTTTGGAAAATGATGATCTTATAATGCTCAGGAAAGTCCAGAAGTACAAAGTTATTCGATGCAGGCTTCTGATTGGCTGCCAAGTATGCAAATTGCCAAATGAACTGAAATTCCGAAATTTCCAAACCGAATGAAGATTTCCAAATCGGAATAAAGCAAACGTTTGTTTAGAAAAAAAATCTTTGTTTATTTTTTTTTTCTTGAAAAATTTGTTGGCCACCCGGGCGTAGATGTTTTGTAAGTTGTAGGCCCGACTTAAAAGATGCACGCCCCGGGCGCCCGGGCAAACGTTGTTTCAGACACTGTTATTAAGCGCAACAACGAGCCGAGATTTACTTTTTTTTTAAAGTGGGCAGGGTTGTCCTATTTGTAAGCAAATGTGCCATTACGTTAGTGTTGCTGTTCAATCGTAATCGCTTCAGCACTTGTATTTGTTTCCCTTTCTTCAGGGGAGTTAAAAACATTGTCAGAAATATACACAAGGTTCAATATCCAATTGCTTTGCTTACTTTTGAGGAGTACAAAAGCGGCTGCAGTTTGGCCCTGGATGCTGGGATCTTGGCTCCGAAGCCCGTTGATGCCACAGATCCACTGATAACCTCGAGAAGTTCTGGAGGACCAGGACGGAGACACGTCTGAACATGGAAGAAGACGTTCGGATGTTCTTAACAATTCCAACCTTTGGCTGTATAAAACTGAGAATTCCGAATTCATTGTCTTATTCTAAAACTATGCTTTGTTTTTTTTTTTTTTTTAAATATGTTTTTAAAGCCTATTTCAAAAAGGAAAAAAAAATTACATTACAACAAACATTTGAATTTACATAATTTAAGAAACAGCAAGTAAATATTCCATTGCAGTGATCCTCTACTTATGAAAAGAAAATCATTTAATTTAGCTTTTTTCCTTTATTAATAACTGTTGTTAAAATATTTAAGAAATAAATTATATGAAAATGTAGTATATCAAAAATAATGATAAGATTACACTTTAGATTTTAAATTCTATTTAATTATTATAACAATGACGTCCTATGTGAAAATGAAAAGCTTTTTCATTAAAAAAAATATTAACAAATACAAAAAAAGAGAGATTTAAAAAAAACATTTTATAAAATGCTATAAAAATTCATAAAGAACATTTAAAGGGTAATGTGTTAAAAACTGTATTAAAAAACAAAATATTACTAAATAAAAATATAATCAAGACCACATTTCAATTCCGTAGGTACTGTAAATATTTCAATATATTTTTAAAAAGCGTGTTATTTAGCTCGTTTTCATTTCATTGGTCGAGAAATTTGTATTTCTTTTACATAGTGGAATCCCTTCTTAGGTCGCCGCCATCTTTGTCTGCTGCCTCGTTCGCATTACACAACAGCACCATCCAGTGGTCAAATATCAGTCACTGGGGCTTTAAAAAAAGGCTTCTTTGTTCGCTTATTGTTTCTTACTTTTCTCACCGCTGCCCGGCCGGCAATTAAGGTCGTCTTTTGACAAAAACTGTGTTTGCTGATGGCGCTGGTCTCCATCAGCAAATTCCGCCTCCTCCGTCATCTTGTCAATGGCAAGCCGGCAAGGACAAACGCCGCCGCTTGCATCTCCTCCGTCCTGTCATTAGAGGGAGGGTAATACATGAGGGCCAGCAGACAAAACGCGGAATAATTCTCCGTCTTTTGAAGGTGAACGAACACAAAAACAGGACTGCGACACGAGAGCCCGGATTCGATCATGCCTGCTGTCACTCCAATCTTTTTGTCTTTATCTTTTTTCCCCCGACTTGGAAATAATTATCCTTCTCCGGAGGCCTGCATATTACCTGCCAAACCCTGCTGCAATTGAAAACATTCAGTGCCATGAAAAACGATTTACCCCTTCCTGATCTCGGTGTTCTCTGCATATTTATCGCTCAAAAATGTTTTAGATCTTCAAACCACTTTTAAAATCACGCAGATACAATCCAAGGGAATACAAAATACACTTTAAAATATTGATTCCATTCATGAAAGCACAAACAATCTGACAGTGTCTGAAAAAGAAAACGTGGTCAGGATCAAAAACGGGTCGAAGCCGGGGACAGGCGGGAGCAAAAAAACGGGAAAGGCGGGAGTCAGGGTCGAAAAATGCTTACCTAGTGTTCACTGAGGTTCGCAGACGGACTGACCACAGGGGACAGACAGGACTCAAGTCAAGTCAAATTTATCTATATAGCCCTTAATCCCAAAAATGTCTCAAAGGACTGCACAGGATTACAATGACACAATGACCTGATCTTAAACCAACATACGGGCAAGGAACAACTCAAAACCTCAGCCTGAGGAAAAAGAGAAACCTTGAGAAGGGACCTCACAAGTGGTAATCCCCCTTTCAGGATGACCAGGGTGAATTACATTTAGCATTACAGTACACAAACATAGTAAACACTAAGTAACATGTTGAAAATTTGTCCGGAAAGTGCACGACAGCAGCGACGCCCCCAGCCTGTAAACTAGTCCAGAAAGTCTATGACGGCCACGACGCAGCTTCCCATCTCTGCCAGCCGGTCCATGCAGGCGTTCACATGCTTCAGGCGAAACGCTGGTCCGCTGACTCATCTCAAATCGTCCTTCTCCTTCGTATCACCACCAGGCAGGCAGTCGGAAAAAGACAGGACAATACAGAATATGAGGTGGGCATCAATCATAAGCAGAAGTGTGTCTTAAGCCTTGGTTCAAAAACTTCCATGAAGACACAAACATTCTGACAGTATGTGAAAAAGAAAACGTGGTCAGGATCAAATACGGGTCGAAGCCGGGAACAGGCGGGAGCAAAAAAACGGGACAGGTGGGAGTCAGGGTCGAAAAAGGCTTGCCTAGGGTTCACTGAGGTTCCCAGACGAACTACCACAGGGGACAGACAGGACTGGGTTAAAATAGGGTCAGGGAGCCAATCAGAACCCACAGTGGTGGGGGCCAAATGAGCGGGCACAGGTGATTCCCATCAGTAATCATGACAAAACTAACCAATGTTTTGGGAAGGCTGAACTCAATTCCACAGTCCACACCCAAAATGGATTGCCACCACCTGTGTTGAACCAAGAAATCACTTAAATCAAAAATGTTAGACAAAGTGAAGGAGGCAACACAATTTCATGAACACAATTGACAAGAAATTTAGGAAGAAATGTGATTTTGAAAAAGTGGAAAAATGTCACAAAGCTATTTCCAAGACTGTAGGGCTCCAGTGACCACTGTCAGAGCCATTGTCCACAAATGGAGAGAACTGGGAACAGTGGCAAAACCTTCCCATGAGTGGTCGACAAACTAAAATGACTCCAAGAGTGCTGCGAGAGCTAATCCAGGAGGTTGTGTTCATGACTTCACTATAAGACATTGCCCGAAAATGGCATCCATAGGAGAGTTTCACAAAAGAACACAAAGCGTCGTGTCACATTTGCCAAAAATCATCTTGATTATCCTCAAGACTTTTGGAGAAACCATCTGTGGACTGATGAGTCAAAAAAAAAAATGGAAGGTGTGCAGCCCCTTACACATCCAGTGTATAAATGGCACAGCGTTTGAGAAAAGCAATAAAGCATGAAGCTGCTTTGCTGTCTCAGGACCAAGTCAAGTCAAGTCATGTTTATTTGTGACGCCCTTAATCACAGGAAGTCTCAAAGGGCTGCACAGACCACAGATTATTAGAGAACATGCAAACTCCACACAGAAGGTTTGAACTCATGAACTCAGAACTGTGCCGCATACGTGTTAACCACTGCGGCGCCGTGCTGCCCCAGAATTATTCAATGGTTTGTAAATTGTTCCCTAATTTTAATCTCCCGTCTTGGGGCAAGGAGGTTTTGATTTTTGGGGTGCATTTATAAATGCAATTAACATTTCCATGGGTTGTCTCTATGAGATATTGAAATTGGTTTGATGATCTGAAAGCTTTGAGAGTGATAAATATGCAAAAAACAGGAAGGGGGTAAGATACATTTTCACGCTACTGTACACGAGACCAAAGCAGAGAAAACTCGAATGCATAATTCTTCCTCTTTTGAAGGTGAACGGCTAGGAAAAAAACAGACTCCGACACGAGAGCCCCAGATTTGATCACGCCGGCTGTCACTCAAATGTTTTTGTCTTTATCTTTTTCCCCCCCGACTAAAAAAGATTATCATTCTCCGGAGGCATGTGTATTACCTGCCAAATCGTGCTGCATTTTGAATACATATTTCATATTTCACCCCCCCCGTCCGCTGTCAACCGCATTAGGCCGTAAGATAATCAAATTAATTATACTTTGTCCCCTCCGCACTCATGAAAAATAGCTTGACTAGCATTAACGGAGGGCAAATGACGGCCCTCCTTCCCCCCCCGCCCCAGCCGGGTGCCGTCTCCTCTAGTGCTGGTGTCAGCGCCGATCTGTCATCCTGACGAGAAAAGCTTCGGAAAGGCCGGACCGGGGCAGGTTTTCCGCCGGTCGCCCCCTGAAACCCCCCCCCCTGCTACTCTACTTTCCCCGGATTCTTCGAGGGGGGGGCGAGGGAAAGATATAGCTTGCGGGTAAGAGGCTGCAGGGTCATGGGTGGTGCGCGACGGGGGTATGTTTTCTGTCCATAACAAATGCAAACCCCCCCAAGGAGAACCCCGAACACATGCACATTGTTTTTAAATTGAGTGACTCATCCCTGAGACGAAAAGGCAAAATAAATGTTCAATGCCGTTGATGTCGATAGCGATGAATGAGTTAAAACCAATGGCGCTTTTGGTTGTCTATGGCATAACTCACCTATTCTGAATAAAACCTATGAACAGGGTTGGGTAGGGTTACTTTAACTGGATTACTTTCAATGACTTTTGGATGACTCCAATACCAACTATGCTAATAAAAGACAAAATAAACTAAATAGGAATAAAATGATGACTCACAACACGTGGTAAGCTTTCTCTCCTGGCTTTGACCTCTTTGATTGCCGGCAAAACTAACATAAAATGCCGCGGAAACAAAATGAAAATCAATCCAAACAGCTTGCCAACATCATTTTTGCCGTTCCATGTATTCCGTTACTCCCCAAGCCTGCACAAAATGGAGTCATTTTATTCAAATTTAGTTTGTCTTTTATTATCATATTTGGTATTGGAGTAATCCAAAAGTCATTGAAAGTAATCCAGTTAAAGTACCCAACCCTGCCTATGAATATATATATATATATATATATATATATATATATATATATATATATATATATATATATATATATATCACTGTAAAATTCGGACTATAAGATGCTGGTAAAATGAAAAAGAGCAAGAAGAACAAACTGGAGAAGAATGACCAAAAGAAAAAACAAAAAAGACAACACAAAGAAGAAGAATGACCAAGAGATGAGGAAAAACAACAGAAAAAAAGAGGAAGAATGACCAAAAGATGAAGAAAAACAACAAAAATAGAGAGGAAGCTCAGGAGGTAGAGCGCTCATCTTGGGATCAAGAGGTCGCAGGTTCGATTCCCGGCTCCTCCGTGTTGTATGTCGAAGTGTCCTTGGGCAAGACACTGAATCCCTAATGCCCCCAATAAGCAGGTAGGCGCCTTGACTCCCTATTGGTGTGTGACTGTGTGTGTGAATGGGTAAGTGTGAAGCACATTGTAAAGCGCTTGGGGAGGTCTTCATTGACTTGTAAAGCGCTACAGAAATGCTGACCATTTCATTTAGCATCTTGATTATCCTCAAAACGTTTGGAGGCCGACGCCCTATCGGTGTGTGAGTGTGTGTGTGAATGGTTAAGTGTGAAGCACATTGTAAAGCACTTTGGGAGGTCTTCATTGACTTGAAAATCGCTATAGAAATGCAGACCGTTTACCATTTACTGTATTCCCAAACTTTCAACCCTGCGGCTTATGCAATCATGCAGCTAATCTATGCATTTCTTCTAATGGCCGCCAGGGGCGCCTGATCAGTAAAGGTAAGAGTGAGACAGGTGGAATGTGTCAGGATTTTCGTGCTTTGAGCATGAAAAAAACTAGCATGAACAGAATCCCGTTATTGAAAATGTGTCAATAGAACGGGAGCGCTAGCTAACACATTGTTTGTTGATTTGTAAACAGGAATGTATATATATATATATATATATATATATATATATATATATATATATATATATACATATATACATATATATACATACATATATATACATATATACACCCTGCGATTGGCTGGCAACCAGTTCAGGGTGTCCCCTGCCCGATGATTGCTGGGACGGGCTCCAGCACCCCCGCGACCCTACTGAAGATAAGCGGTGTAGCTAATGAGATGAGATGAGATAAATATACATACTAGTAAAATATGATTAATAATATAAAAACTCTCCTCACCGTAATTTTTAATTCTTCTAATTTAAAAACATAAGGATATTACATGAATTTCAATTGATACAGCTCACCTGTCGATTTTGTATTTAAAATGACATTGGAATCCAGCAAATTTATATTACGGTGTATATATACATATATATATATATATACACAAGTAAAAATGTGAAAACATAATTCTAAATACTATAATTAAAATTAATTACTAAATTAATAAAATTACTAATTTTTTTAGGAACATTAAAAAAGAACAATAAACAATTAATAAAAGAAAGAAATAAGAAAGAAATATATCAATTATAACCACCCAAAAGAAACCCAGAATAACTTTATATATACTGTATATATATATATATTTTTTTTCTTCCTATTTTATTTTCATTATTATATATATATATATTTTTATTTTTTTTTGAAAAATATCTTTAATCTGAAGAAATGTAACCCATAGATATCATATGTTAATTAATGTAATAACTCAGTAACAACATAGTAATATGATGATAAGTTGTTATTTTAGAAATACATATGAGAATGGCAGCCCTTTGTGCTAATTAATCAGAAAAAGTAGCTCACAGGTTCAAAAAGATTGGAGACCCCTGGACTAAATACATTCTCAAATTTTTGATAATTCCTATGTCAGAGTGCAAAAAACAGAATATTTTCTGATGTACAATTTCAAACTTAATTGTTATTTTTATCATAGTAATTCTCTAAGTGTGATAACCGGTTTCCAAATGATTTTGGACAACATATTATGAGAAATAATGATAGGAAACCCTTATACTTCATGGCTTGTCTCAACCGAATCAATGAATGCTCTTTTAAATAAAGAAGTCCCGATCCCGCAAGCTCTTTGCGCTTGGACACAAAAGCCAATGTCTGCAAGGCCCGCCTCCTACCTGAATGCAAAGCGGCCTAATGTGAGCGGACATGTTTATTAAAGTGGGCCTAGTTTGGGGCAGCAGTGAATATTGCAGACGTCAAAGTAGGCCATGTGCGGCTGGAGGAGGGTTAAAAAAAAAAAAAAACGTGGAAGCCGATCTCAACGCTAGCCTTAGGTTCCGTGTTCCTCTTCTTCTTCTTCTTTCACACAACCAAAGGCTTTTTTTGTTCCTGTATTTACTCTTCCTAGCACTCAACACTACAGGTGGAACGATTATTGGCCGGGCCGCATATCTGCATGAATATTTGTAGATTTTGTAGATAAGGGTATCAGCATTTTCATTCATTTGACAGGCTGATTAAATACATTTAAAACCGGGTTAAGGCTCAGATGCAGCTGAGCCTCTCCCTCTCTCGCCTCCATAACAACCAGCCCAGTGCCTTCTGATTGGATAGGCACTTAGGGGCGGAGCAACTAAAGCAGGAAGAATAACGTTAGAATGGCATAAACAGCGGCAGCTCTAATAACTCCTGGGTCCAGACATGCCTGTGAATCAACATTGCAGATAGAAATCAGATTTTAAAAAGTCTGTAGTTAGAAAAGTGTGTGTGTGATTTAGAGATAGCATATTAGCATATAGTTAAGCACATTCAGGTGAGGACTGATATTAGCTCTTCTCATAACATTAGTTGTTAAATCAAGCGTGTGTGTTTGTAATTGAGGTAGCATAAAAGCACACAACAGTGGAAAACCGAGTGATGAGCTTTTACCATAACATTAGCTCGTAAATCTGGCTCCAAAACAGGAGTGCATACTCTTTTCAATTCACGAGCTCCATAGAAATGTCAATGCACATTTTGTTTTTAGTTACTGTAAATCATATTGATTGTGTTGACATTTTTATTTATTGCAAAAACTTTCATGGAGCTATTTAATTTTGTATGTACCTTTACACAAGGTACATACAATTTTATTCACTGCATTGTTCGTTTTTTTGGTTGAAGTAAAGTATAAGTCAAGTTTGTTGTGTTAAAATGAGAATGCATTTACTGTAAAAAGTTTCATAGAACTATTAAAGTTTTATTTGACCTTATAACAAATATTGTTTGTTCCTTTTTGCATTATTAAAAAGTACTTATGCCAAGCTTTTCTTTACACCAAATTAATATCGGCTCCAAATAACAAGTTATCGGCCTCCTCTAAATACTAACAATCGGTATTGGTCCTGAAAAATGTGTATTAGCTGATCCTCACTCAACACAAAAGAGGTAAGAACTGAAAAATGTTGGCTATTCACCATTAGTTTTATTCTACCTATAAGAGATAAAATGCTGCTTCTGGAGACTGGGGCTAATTTAACTGCTTGTTATATTTAAAAATCAAAAACAAAAAACAAAATATAATTACTTTTACTTGGGTCTTTTTTTTTTGTTCATACAACTTTGGTAAAAAATGTCTCCAAAAATTGGTGTTGGTGAGATTAGATCTTGACTTCATCAATCGATGGGTCGGTGGTTCGCGCCCCGGCCGAGTCATTCCTAAGACTTAAAAAGTGGTCGGCGGCGCCCTCTGTTGGCTGCGGCTGCATCGGCTCGCTACAACGGGTCAGGTGCAATCGACATTTCGTTCTGTGTACATTGTTACACAGAATGACAATACAAGGACATTATTATTATTATTATTATTAATACTTGCTTTGAAGATATTTTTATGAGCACTCGTGAAAATATATCATTTGTAAACATGATACAAGTGCTCGAATACTGAAGGTCACACATGTTGAGCTACAATATCCATTCATCCATCCATCCATCCATCCATTATCTGCACTGCTTATCCTCAGTAGGGTCGCGGGGGTGCTGGAGCCTATCCCAGC
Organism: Urocampus carinirostris; assembly: GCF_059441175.1. Classification (NCBI taxonomy): domain Eukaryota; kingdom Metazoa; phylum Chordata; class Actinopteri; order Syngnathiformes; family Syngnathidae; genus Urocampus; species Urocampus carinirostris. Next base: position 34,588,509 of record NC_142363.1, on the reverse strand, counting down.
CATCCTTGGGCAGAGGACGACCTTAACCGGTTGCCAGTCACAGGGCACACAGGGACAGACAATTTGCTCGCTCATTCACACTTAGGGACAATTAAGACAATTTTTGGGAATGTGGGAGGAAACCAGAGTGCACGGGGAGAACATGCAAACTCCACACAGGAGGTTCGATCTCATGACCTCAGAACTGTGCCGCACGAGCGCTAACCACTGTGCCGCCGTGCTGCCCTGAGCTACTGTCTCTATAGAAAATAAAAACATATTCCAATGGGCCGATAACCGTGACATGATTTTAGGCCGTTATCGCTCTTGAATGATACTTACGCTGGTTTTGTTTTCAGTGTGCATGGCGGTAAAGCGCAGGTATCCGACCGGAGCGAATGCGTCTGCCGAGTGGATCACCGTTTCGGATGCGTCGCTGCCACATATGTGGAAAAATACATAAGCAGACTCAAAAGGATTTTGCAGTACAATAATCCCTCGTTTTTCGAGGATGTTAGTTTATAAAAACGTCCTGCGATAGTCAAAACCTTTAGTCATTCATTTATTATATACTCAAGTACAAACCCCATTTACAAGTTCAAATATTTGTTCAACAAATAAAGGTATTGTACTTTATAAATAACTTCTCGACTGTTAAATTATTATTTTAAAAATAATCTTGACATTTTATCGCACGGCTGTATGGATTAAGGACATGTTAACGTTATGGAAAACTGCAATTACCTTCCGGTTCTGTCCGAGAGGAACCACATATTCTTATACATCAAACATTTTTGAAAAAGCACCAGGGAGCCACTAGGGATCCCCAAAGACCCGCATCTGGCTCCAGAGCAAGTTTAGCGGGTCAAGAAGCTCTACTTTGTTGGCGTCTTCCTCTGCCTTTTTTAGGGGCAGTGTTTTGTTTACATGATGGCTTTTAAAGAAACATCAAAGTGAAAAAGATTTGTGCATACAAATGTAGGTGTTTCGTATGTGTACAAATCAGAACGCAGGCAGACAAGCAGAAAAGGGGCGTGGCAACTGTTTAGCCATCAGAATGCAGGACAATGCACCATGATACACAATACAGCAAGAGATTACTGAAATTATGATTTATCAATATTTTTAAAATTCTGATAATTTTATTTTTCTTATTCTGGACAAATTCCTGCAGCACTAGACAAAGTTATACAGATCAGTGTTTTAAAAACACGAACGTAAACAACTTATTATTTTGCCTTTGAACTCAAACGAGTACTATACTAGCATAATGGCCTGGCGTTGCTGGGCATTCTACTTGGGCGAGGTTGTTAGGGCAGTCATTTGTTGAAAAGGCGCAAGGGATCCATTAGAGAGTGCCAAAGAGCCAATCGGCATTGATATACAAGTTTAGATTTAGATGAGATATTTAAAATCCTAGTGAACAAAAATACTCACATGACGATCTTCTTTTTGAAAAGGGGACAATCGAGAGTAAAAGTTTCGTATTCGCCTCCTTCCCCGCAAATATGGACGCCGTACTTCTGGGAGAGCTACAAGAACCAAAATGGATAAACAAGATCAAATAAACAATCATTCAAAAATAATTTCACATGATATAAAAAGTAAAAAAAGTAATTTGAAAATATTTAATATAGATGCAACATTAATCCCTCAAATATGTCATTTCACTCATGTGGGATAATGAAATATCCTCAAAATTGACATGAGCGGTATATATTTGATAATATTAAGCAGTAAGAACATCCAAAAGGTTTGGCGACCTGTTTCAGGTAAGGCGCTATTTCAGCCAAAGATTTCCCAAGGTGCTTGTCGGGATCCAATCCTAAATTGGGGAAACAAGATAACAACATTAGAAACAATTATATGTATTTGACTCCTTTTAAAAAATAAATACCTTACATTTATTAATCTTTTTTTCCAATAAAAAATTAATTCAGTAGACTGCCGGGCTACATTGTCCTTTTACAGTGTAGAATAAGATGTGAAGGTGTTTTTTTTAACACCTTTACAGCATTTTACCCAGTATACATCAACAAATTATTCAGTGTGCTCAAAAACGAGTACTTTTTTGTACTGTATTTACTGGATGTGGGTACCAAAGCTTAGATTGATGCTACGCAAATCGGGATATATATATTAGTTTAGATAAGATGTTGATTACATTATATAGCTCTCTCTCTCTCTTTCTCTCTCTCTCTCTCTCTCTCTCTAGCACGGCGGCGCAGTGGTTAGCGCGTGTGCGGCACAGTTCTGAGGTCATGAGATCGAATCCCTGTGTGGAGTTTGCATGTTCTCCCTGTGATTGCGTGGGTTTCCTCCGGGCACTCCGGTTTCCTCCCACGTTCCAAAAACATGCACGTCAGGTTAATCGGCCGGTCCGAATTGTCACTGGGAGTGAATGAGCGAATGAGTTGTCTGTCCCTGTGTGCCCTGCGATTGGCTGGCAACCAGTTCAGGATGTCCCCCGCCCACTGCCCAAAGATAGCTCGGATGGGCTCCAGCACCCCCAAGACCCTACTGAGGAGAAGCGGTGCAGATAATGAATAATTTAATGGATGAATATATATATATATATATATATATATATATAAATATATATATATATATATTGGGCGGCAGTAGCTCAGGAGGTAGTCTTGGGATCAAGGGATCCCAGTTCGAATCCCGGCTTGTCCGTGTTACATGTCGAAGTGTCCTTGGGTAAGACACTGAACCCCTAATACCCCCAATAAGCAGGTTAGCGCCTTACATGGCTGCAACACAAGGCCGCTATTGGGAAATGTGAAGCACATTGTAAAGCGCTTTGGGAAGTCATTGACTTGAAAAGCGCTATATAAATGCACATCATTTCATTTCATTTCATATATGTACACAGACGCTCCCCTATTTACGACCATTCGACTTACTAAAAACGGTAGATACGAACATTTGTTTCGGGATGTTGAAAAATATCCGAACATTGCTGTAAATTAGATTTTGTATCGTGTGCACCTTTTTCCGAGTACAGGACATTACTTTAGTGCTTCTTTCTGCCGCTACCGGCGTGTGGTGGCGCTGTGAGAGGTCACCCAGCATCCACCCCGAAGAAGAAATCGAGCTTCCTCTCCTAAGTTCGTGTGTAAACATACGACTGCATACTGCATCTCCGGCGAGCTAAGAACTTCGACATTTTTATTGTTTAATAGCTCGTGCACCCATTCAATATGGTTGGTGTAAAGAAGAGGCAAGCCGTTTCTTTTTAAATGAAAATGGAATAAGAAAGCTTGGTGCGGTTGAGAATATGGTCAGATCGCTTTTTTTCCGTCCACTTTCTACCACGGAGGAGGAAGTCACCTAACCTCTTGAAGCTCATCTTCCAAAGTCAGTTAAACTCTACTTTATTTATCTTTATAGAGCATATTATTTTATGAAATGTTTATTTTTCAGTACAAAACAATACAGGTTACTTATACAAGCCTCAAACATACTTATATAAACCTCAAACATACAAAATATAGCACTGAGGCAACTTACAAACAAATTTTAACTTACGAGCAATCTCGTCTGTAAAGTAGTACCTACTACATATAATTTTGTTATTATCATTTGGTTTCCTATCAGTAGTACCAGGGTTCAGAACTACTATCCCCCGCTTTACAGTAATTTCACTTTCCGATAACCCCCCCGAAGCCTCCCTCCAATAAGAACAAAAATGATGCCATATCCTGCGGGTCTAATATAGATGAATAAAGTAGATAGACAATCCCCTATTCGCTAAGGTTGTAATTACACAATCCGTTTTTCATCTCTCAGGTCAATCCCTCAGTTTTGAAGCTTAATTGATTGACACGAACTTTAACAAGTGAGCGACTCATCCCGAGAGCTTCTTCCCGCATGGCTAATGATCTCCGAGAAGGCCATAAAACAGAAGGGGGGTCTAATTAAAGGAGCAGAGTTAATCGGAATGTGAGAAGTTCTTTTCCCTGGTGGTCTGACAAGCTCAAAGGTTAAAGTGTCAGGAAACTCGAGGCGGAATTCCGGGTTCATCTCATTCCCCAGTAGGGCGGTTCGGGAATCAGGAGGGGGGCGGTAGAAGGAGCACACCCTTATTCCCGTCCCTCGTGAGTCGCGCTCTTAATTAGAATGAGAATTCCTAATCTTCACATCCTCTCATCTTCACAAAGGTAAAGGGGAGAAAACGTTAATATTCATTCCTTTTATAATTAGTCACGTCTTTTAACAAAATCTTCGTAATTGGCTCTAAACGGCACCTGCCTCGCAATTTGCGACGGTTTTGTTAACTTTTCGGCTCTCGAATCATCGGCCACCCGCGGGGAGGCGTTTTCGCTTGAGAAATAAAGTGAGCGAGTGCCAAAAACGGGACGGAAATAGCAGAAATGTCAACACATTTATTGAGGTTCGAGACTTATCAGTGAGGAAGGAACCTTCATTCAGTTAACAACACATTTTATTTTAAGTCATTCTTGCAAAACTACGTACAAATTGATCGAAACTAAATTGCCAAACTATTATTGTAAGGGATGCATGATCATCATTGGACCAATATTGACTCAATATGATGTCAAATTTATTGGCCCTATTGAAAAAAAAAACATCCGTAAATTAATCACTTGACACGACAATAGAATATTCAATTATCAGATAGATAGATCGATAGATGGATAGATACTTTATTCATCCCCGTAGGGAAATTCACACTTTCAGCAGTATCCTTGTGTTGAAGAATAAAATAAAATAGAAGATATAGAATAGAAAATACCCAATATAACGTGTTGATATAGAGTATTCAAATAGTGCTACGGAAAATACACAGTGTAATAAAAATAGGGTAGTATGCAAATGTGGGGGTGAGGTTTAATGTGGGCTTTTACTCCCCCGGGTGGAGTTAAAGAGCCTCATGGCATGAGGAAGAACAAGACTGTGGCAGCAGTCTGTCGCTGAAGCTGATCTTCTGTTTGGAAATGATGCTGCGCAGTAAATGTGATGAACTGTGATAGATTTTAAGCATTAATGTTCTTCATTAGAATATATTTTGATACTTTTAACTCTTATTAGTTAAAATAAGTCATGTTGGTTAATTTGACATTTTGATTTATTCATTGTGAAAAGTTTTCGGGAGGTATTTCGGTTTGTATGACTTTTATACAAGTGGCTGCTCAGCCTAATTTGATTTATTCGACATGTTATATGGGCTATTTTTGTATTCTATATCTCTCATTTCTTTTTTTAACAAAAGGATACTGATGGAAATGTAAATTTCCCTACAGGGATAATAATTATCCATCAATTTCCTGCAGTTAGTTATGGTTTAAGTGAAATATTACTCTTGTAAGTTCTATACTAACTTATTTACTGTAAAATGTTTTTAGAGAGCTATTAAAGTTTTATCTGAATCAATAGAAAAAAATATCAATTTCTTTTTGCATTATAAAAAATATTACGCAATGTTTAGGCTTTTACAGCAAATATTGGTCCTCATAATACTAATATTTGGTATCGCCCCTGAAAAACCCATATAATATAAAAAATAAAACATATAAATATAATAGAAATATTTGAAAAAATATGACCAAAAAAAAACAAAAACAAATTCTTACTGAAAGAAGTGTGCCTTATCTCCTGTCCTAAATTCCCTGTCAGAAAAAAATCAGTATCCATACGTATCAGAATGATACTCTGGATTTAGCCCAGCTCATTGTCAGCTTTCCTCTTCTTTATTTGAACTGACAAGGTTTCAATTTCCCTGTTCCTTAATTCCATTCAGACGCTAAATTCCCGATAAAGAGCTCGACAAATTTTCTATATAACCCTAATCTCCGCATCAGTGGTCTCATCCCAGCCCTCGAAATTTCTCTAAAACGATGCGGCGATAGCAAACGGCTATTGTTTTTCAAGTGTTTTTATAACCGAGCGAGGGGGGGTGCGCTTATTCTGTCTATTTAGCGGGCTAAAGTGCCGCACGTCACAAATCTAATTTAGCGCGTGGAGGCGGATTAAAGCCGAGCTGTCAGCAGATGGCGAAAAAGGAGCCGGCGGATATCTGCGATAGCGCTAGCGCGGCGGGCTCAGTCGGGCTAAGACGCTATCTGACATCTCCAGGCTTTTCGTTCCGAGCACGGGAGGGAACTCGGCTAAAGACGTAACTTCACGTGATCACAAACTCTTCACGGTGGGCAAACACACTTAGAAATGAATGCCACAATTGAACCCATCCGTAAATAGTATATGGAACTGTTGTATCCATCCATATATAGTGTAAGTACATTGTTTACCATACTTTCACGAGCATAGGGTGCACCGCTTAAAAGGCGCAGTCTCGCTGGCTGGGACTTTTTCTGTATTTAACACATACGCAGGGTGCCCACTGCTGCGGCTGCCTAACAACAAACAACAATCATACAACTGTGTATATTTTAATTACAGCGGGAGCAAAACGGAGTTTGTTTGTGGTTTATGAAGTATTGATTACAAAGTAGAACATGTGGATAAATGGTAAAATGGAAAATGGTCTGCATTTATATAGTGATTTTCAAGTCAATGAAGACCTCCTATAGCGCTTTACAATGTGCTTCACACTTACCCATTCACACACACTCACACACCAATAGCAGCCATGCAAGGCGCCTACCTACTTATTTGGGGCATTAGGGATTCAGTGTCTTGCCCAAGGACACTTCGACATATAACACGGAGGAGCCGGGAATCGAACCTGCGATTCGTTTTTTAGCTTCCTCCACTTGCGTGACATTGTTTTATTAAACTTCAATTCTCTCACGGATGCTCGATATCCATTTTACTCCGCGTGGCGTAGAAATCACATGATGATGTGATTTTAAGGTTCTGTTGGTAGTATACCAAATCATGCATGGAAACGCTGGTCTACTAATGATCCCAAGAACCAAGAAGATATCTGCAGGTTCGAGAACGCTCTTCCCCCTGAGATTCGATCCGCAACCTCAGTGGAAATGTTTAAATCTAAACTTAAAACACACTTCAATTCTATAGCATATGAATAACCTATATTTTATGTTGACAATATCTGTGTATCATTTGCCCTTATGTAGGTTTTAGATCGGGGGATGATGTCATAATAGTCTGTGGTTTGCAATAATCTGTGGTCTGTGCAGCCCTTTGAGACTCTTTGTGATTAAGGGCATCACAAATAAACATGACTTGACTTGAGGTTTTTGAGTTTTTCCTTGCCCTCATGAAGGTTTTAGATCAGGGGATAGTGTAATAATAGTCTGTGGTTTGCAATAATCTTTGGTCTGTGCAGCCCTTTGAGACTCTTTGTGATTAAGGGCGTCACAAATAAACATGACTTAACATGACTTGAGATTGTTGAGTATTTCCTTGCCCTCATGTAGGTTTTAGATCAGGGGATGGTGTCATAATAGACTGTAGTTTGCAATAATCTATGGTCTGTGCAGCCCTTTGAGTCTCCTTGTGATTAAGGGTGTCAAAAATAAACACGACTTGACTTGAGGTTTTTCTTGCCCTCATGTAGGTTTTAGATCAGGGGATGGTGTCATAATAGTCTTTGGTTTGCAATAATCTGTGGACTGTGCAGCCCTTTGAGACTCTTAGTGATTAAGAGCTATACAAATAAACATGACTTGACTTGACTTTTTTTAGTTTTATCCCCCCGCCCTCAACCCCTCCCCATCCTGGTCGACCATTTTACTCTCTCCAGAGGCTTTGTAAAAGTAGTCTGGGGAATCGAAGAACTCGGATAAGTGACTGATAGCGAGATAGGGAAGCCAGAAAGCAGAATAATGGCCCGATCGCAAATCTACGGCTTAGCGCCGGTTGTCGAGACGCTCGCCCGAGGGAAAACGTATCGAAGCGGAGAACAATACGAGGAGATAAGGAGGAAGGGGGGCGTGTATTGCTATTCTGCTGCCACCCGAGAAGTAATCGCAGGTGATCGCCCACCTTTTCCCGGTCGATAAACGGCACGCGTGCCTGGTCTGCTTTTTCTTTCCGGGATAAAAACGGGCCGGCGCTCATTTTCATCTTAACTTTTCTCCGATTTGTGGTAAACGCGCCCTCCGCCTGTCTGTTTTAGAGCCCGGGGGCGCCAAAGTGACTGACTTGAATGACTGACTGATATGGGTGATACTCAGAATTTATTTTTTTTAAAGTTGAACTTTTCTGGTGTGTTTGATGTTCACTTTTTTTTACTTTTCTCAATGTGAACTCTCTGGAAGATACCTTATTGGTACATTAAAGGGATATTGTTTACTATTCACGTCAAGTCATGTTTATTTGTATATCCCTTAATCACATTAGGCTACATTGAACCCGTTACTTAAGAGTCTCAAAAGGCTGCACAGATCAAAGACTATTGCAAACTACAGACTATTATGACGCCATCCCCTATCTACAACCTAATGAGGGCAAATAATACACAGATATTGTCAACATAAAATATAAGTGATTCATATGCTATAGAATAGAAGTGTGTTTTAAGCTTAGATTTAAACATATCCACTGAGGTTGCAGATCGAATCTCAGGGGGAAGAGCATTCCGCAACACCGGGGCCCGGATAGAGAACCAATAAATAAATAAATAAATAATAAAAATAAATAAATTTGGGCAGCACGGCGGCGCAGTGGTTAGCGGCACAGTTCTGAGGTCATGAAATCGAACCTCCTGTGTGGAGTTTGCATGTTCTCCCCTTGCTTGCGTGGGTTTCCTCCAGGCACTCCGGTTTCCTCCCACATTCCAAAAACATGCATGTCAGGTTAATTGGCCGGTCCAAATTGTCCCGAGGTGGGAATGAGCAAGTGATTTGTCTGTCTGTGTGCAGTTCAAGGTGTCCTCTGCTCACTGCCCGAAGATGGCTGGGATGGGCTCCAGCACCCCCGCGACCCTACTGAGCATAAGCGGTGCAGATAATGGGAGAAATTGATAAAACAATTTCGCTATAATGTGCCGTGTAACTGAAAACTATGCTACGAATCACAAAGATGAATACAAACTATGGAGACTTAAAATGGCTAGACCCAGTGTTTTTTGTATATCGTAGGAAGATTCTGCCGGGTTTCATTGAACCTACCAGTCTGAGTCTCATAGAGTAGAATTATCAGTGTCTGAAATAACGTCTGCCCGGACACCCGTGGCGTGCATCTTTTATGTCGGGCGTACGACTTACAAAACGTCTCGACAACTTTTTCGAGAGAAAAAAAAAAAAGCAAAAGATTTTTTTTTCAAATCAAACGTTCGCTTTATTACAATTTCGAAATCTTAGTTCGGTTTGGAAATTTCTGAATTTGCATACTCGGCAGCCAATCAGAAGCCCGCATCGAATAACTGCTTCCGGACTTTACCGAGCGTTATCGGGTCGTGCATTTGCATGTCATTTTCCAAAGTAGACGCACATAGAACACAAGAAAAATGGATTTGTGGTTAGGATTCAAGAAAAAATGTCATCCCCAGAAGAAAGATTCAAAAGAAGCAAACAAAATCTATGACGCTACAAAACGTAAACGTACATTAAAAGCATCGTGGAAAGAGGAGTTCACGTGGCTTGTAGCAGATGGTGCACCGCATTTTTGAGTTTTTCCTTGCCTTCATGAAGGTTTTAGATCAGGGGATAGTGTCATAATAGTCTGTGGTTTGCAATAATCTTTGGTCTGTGCAGCCCTTTGAGACTCCTTGGAATTAAGGGCATCGGAAATAAACATGACTTGAAGTTTTTAAGTTTTTCCTTTCTCTCATGTATAGAATAGAATAGAATAGAATAGAATATACCTTTATTGTCATTGTTACAAATGGGCTAACATATTGTGACAACGAAATTGGGCATGACACTCCAGTTTTACACATAGTGAGGGTATGAGCAAGAAGATAAAGGAACAGAGAAGATAAGGGGATAGTGTCATAATAGTCTGTTATTTCCAATAATCTGTGGTCTGTGCAGCTCTTTGAGAATGTCTGTGATTAAGGGCTATACAAATAAACATGACTTGACTATTATTTAAATCGATCCTGTTCTATTTCAATAAATAACATACTCTGTAACCACTAGGGGTCAGTATGTAACACAAAGGATTTTTATGAAAAATATTCACAATAAAAAAAGGTGAAAAAAGAACTTTGAGAAGCTCGACATTCCGTGAGTCACCGTGCAACTTGAGCGTCAACCAAACGTCGCCTTGAAAGCAAATCCTCCACATTTTTGCACAGATTATAGTTAGAACCACACGTCACCTCGGGTGTTTTTTTTAAGCCTCCCACTATTTTGACATTTGCGTGTTTGGGCTACACAGTAAAAAAAAAAGGAAAAAAAAAAGAAAAAAGGTGAGATCTTATCGGATCTCCCCTGACTCATCCCGCGGCGCTGCTAATTACAAAGGAGACGATTGAATGGCGGCCTTCGGGCGAACTGCAGTTTCGGGTCCTAGCAGGTCCGGGCACTCGTTTTTTTTTAAAGGGAGATTGTGTGACAACAAAACGGTTATTTAAAAGGATTTACCTGCTGATTTTTTGTTCAGGAAAAAAAATGCAAGGGTCAAAGTTTAAACCGAGCCGAAACAAAATGACAGCTAAAAGCTTCCTGGCACGTACGTTCCTGCCGAGTCAATAAAGATTAATATTCCCTGGCTTTGCCGTGCAAATTAAAAGTGAAAAGATAAAAAAAAGTATCTTTCGGATGACAAATCCCGCTTGTGAAAAGACAGCTGTCCGAATGGCGGATAATCCCCTAAGTGAATTTGGCGTCAGTTTGAAAACTGCGCTGATGGCGGCTTAATTCCATGTTACTGGAGAAAAGTAGTGGTAGAAGGAACTGCCACATTTGGTTATCAACCACATGATATTTGGCTATTCTATGTGAAAAGATAGTAAAGTGACCAATGAATACTCTAAAGTCCGAACAACACGCCGCTGACTAGGGAATCTGACTGTTTAATTAAGACAAAGCATCCTGATTCTGCCAAGTGCTCTGAATGTCAAAGTCAAGAAATTCAATGAAGCGTGTGTAAACGGTGCTCTTATCTATGACCAGGGTTCGTAGACCTTTTTCATGGCCAAGTTAAAGCACTAATTAAGGACTTTCAAATCCTAATTTTTAACAGCTTCAGTACCATCAAAACATCAAAATAAGTGATTTTTAATATTGTGTGTGCATTTATCAGGACGTATAATTTTTAGATCCTGATTATATCTCAAATATACCTGTGCATATAAACAATATGTGCAGCACGGCAGAACAGTGGTTAGCGCGTGTGCGGCAAGGTTCTGAGGTCATGAGATTGAACCTTCCCGTGTCCTATGTTCTTCCCGTGCTTGCGTGGGTTTCTTGCGGGCACTCCTGTTTCCTCCCACATTCTAAAAACATGCATGTCAGGTTGATTGGCCAGTATGAATGGGCGAGTGAGTTGTCTGTGAGCCCTGCAACTGGCAACCAGTTCAGAGTGTCCCCTGCCCACTGCCCGAGGATAACTGGGATGGGCTCCAGCACCCCCGCAACCCTACTGAGGATAAGCGCTGCAGATAATGGATGGATGGATGGATAAACAATATGTGTGTAAATATTTTATGGACAAATCTCTTCCCATATAGGTGTTGGGTAAAAATTACGGTAATATGAACCTTACATTTTCAATTGACCATTGGGAAACCCTATCTTAATTTGTTCATGACCTATAATTGATACATACTCCTTGCACTAATGCACATTTCATTGTGCCCTGTTTGGGTGTACCATGCACCTGCCCCCTTGGACGCCATCCGTAGGGGGAAGTGATGATGCATAGGACAATGCCAAACAACATAAAATCAGCTGCAGTTAGTCACGAGGGCAAATAGATATTCAATGGCAAAGTGAAACCACCAAAGAGCAGCGACAGCGTCATATTTAAGCTGACCTGTTGTGAAACAGGGCAACAATTTCCAGTATTTAGAAGCACCTGACAAAAATCCAAGCACTTTTCAAACTTCGAAAACACAACATTAAAAGTCAAACATTTTTAAGGATTTCAAGCACCCCAAACGTTTTATGACACTCTTAAGGTAGCCAAATGCCTCATCGTCTAATCAGTGATGCACACTATTGGATGTACGAGATTCCCACTGTCCCTATGGAGTAAGATCGCGATCTTTGTTGAATCGGCGGGGAAATGTCTAAGAAAAGTAACGCATAGTGCCGCAATTAAGACACTTGTTAGCTGTCTCTCTCAACTTGCGCAGCAGTCAATATTAGTTAATTTGGCATTGACTTATCACACAAGTGCGATCAAAATCATGAGACTTAAATGATTGTAATCTTTTAACAAATAGTGTCAGCCGATTGAGTATTTTAGTGTGGCAGCAGGGTATATTTTCCTAAAATGTTGCAGTTTTTGGCGTGATGGTGTCTGTCTCACCCATGGCGGCAACTTTGATGAGGATGGCGTGGACGCCAGATGATATCATCTCAGAGAGAAGCTCGTCCTGGTCTCTCCTCCACAGGTAGGCCAGAGGCTGCAAACCGAGACGCAAACACCTGAGGGGGGGACAGGTGAGATTGAGATGGGGGGGCGGGAAGATTGCAAACTCGCATTATGAGCTCAGTGGGAAAACTTAACAGCAAAAGTTGCCTTTTTTTCCCCCACGCAATAAATAAACAAATAAGTAAAAACAAAAAATGCTTTCAACTTTCAAATAATCTGCACGCCGTACATTAGACACCCCTTATCTAGTGGAAAAGCTACAAAAAAGCCAAATAAAATATTGCAAGTGCAAACCGTATCTATATAGCGACTAGAGGAGAGCCATATTCTGCAGCCAAGTGGCTAACATGAGTGGCTGGCTAGAGAATGAAACATTGGAGAAAAAAATGACAATGCTCTGAGACTATCCGATGCAGGGTTCAGCTGCATTCTGTGGCTATTTTTTTAATTTATTGTCTATGCTTCAATCCCCCCACGCAAAAACGTTTTTTGCATATCCTACTTGGCCTTTAGTTTGCATTCCTAATCAAAAATATTTTTTTTTTACATTTACATTTAGAAAAGAAAAATTCATTATGGTTTGAGGTACTGATTTGAATCATGCTGGGCCCTAAAATAATAAAAAGAAAAAAAAATTAATTAGGCCCCCAAATAATCCATAAATAAAAAATAAACTAAAAATAAATAATTATATGTTTAAATAGTGTGTATATATATATATATATATATATATATATATATATATATAGTAAAAAAACACAAATTCATGACAGTTGAGTTACTGGTTAGACTACACCAAAATACATTGAAAACAAATGTTGTTTTATTTGATTCCATAAAAAGTTCATTAAAAACATGAAAATCCATGAAAAAAACATCTATATTGTATGAAAAACAAATTCTTAAGAATTGAGTCACTTTGGGTAATATGGGGTTAATAATAATAGTAAAAAAATAATAGAAAAGTTGAGTTACTGGTGTGATTAATAAGAGGTAAAAAAGAAATACATAAATAAACACATTAAATTATACACACAAATGTCTTATAATATAAAATAAAACATAATTAAAATTGTTTGAAATAATAATCGAAATACATATATTGTAGAAAACACAAATTCATTCTATTTGAATTACTGGTTTGAAAAATACCGTATTGAAATGAAATGAAAATGAAATGAAATGAATTATTAATGAGTATTTTTTTTTTCAAAAAGGTACAGAGATACATTCTAAAATATATACACTACATTTGCAAGTAATATTGTAGAAAAAGATTATGATAGTCGAGTTACTGTTCTGACTATAATTATCACATTGAATTAGACCAGAAAAGGGTCAATGATTTTTTAATAAGAAAATAAAAAAAATAATATTAAGATGAATATAGAAGAAATGGATTACATAAAAACAGCAAATACAATAAAAACAAACCGAAAAGGAGAAGTATTTACTTATGTTTTGTTTTGAGGAAAAAGGATTAGAAGAATCTTATCATTAAAAAAATGTAGCTGATTAGTTTGCTTGATAATCGATGAAAAAAATTGAGCCGTTACACTTATCGTGACAAAACGTCACTCCTAAAAATAACCCTTTATGCAAACTTCATTGTTTTTAAACGTACACATTTTCGATGCGGACCCTCTGGTAATCGGAGAGAATGGCCCCTGCAGACACGGCGTCGACACCCTCCTTTTCCTGCGGAGAGAATGAAGAAACCTCAAAATACAAGGCAACAACACCACCCCCCCCCCCCTCCCTTTTCTATACAATATGTGAGGCAATGACGTTTGCGCCCCGCGGGGGTTAAATAGTGTTTGCTCAAGCTGCAAACGGTGACGGCGAGGCTTTCCATTGACTGTCAGGATGTTTACATTCTGCTTGTATCAAAGTGGTTGCGGTATCGTCCCCGGTGATGGCATTTATTTGTTTAGCCGCGTGTGGATGACACATTGAAGTTGCCGCATCTCGGAGAGGGAAACTTTCGACTCGCTGATTGGAGTTCAAATCTGGGTTAGGGGGAATCTTTATGGAGCAGTGGTTTCAATCTAAAGCAATGCATGTATTACAAAATAGTATGGATTGCACAATAGTTACTAGTTATTTACTGGTAACGGTTAAATATCACGTCGCAGATATCGACCTTCTGGGATAAAAACAAGCAAAAATAATAGTATAAGTCACTTGATGCCACACTATAATATTAAGTCAGCCAACACAACTTGCTAAAAACATCCTTAGAGTTTACGTTCCTCATAAATGTGGTCATGTCTCCTCTCTCACTCTTCGTAATGTAGGTGAGGCACCTGAGAGAAAAAAGACCCAAGACGAATCACTTGATGCCGCACTATAATATTCGAACACCCGACACTACTTATCTGAACATTAGTGTTCTTCATTGGAATATATTCTGATTTATTATAGAAGTAATAGCACAACTTGGTCGTGTCTCCTCTCTACCTCTTCATATTGAGCATGAGGCACCAGAGAGCTCAGGCATAATACAATTCTAAGCTTTGATGTTGCTCATCAGAATACATTATTGTTTCTAAAGAAGTAGTAGCACAACTTGATTGTTTATCATCTACACCGGTCCGTAATGTGCACGAGACACCGGAGAGCTTTAAAACATTGCATGCTGTTAAAGAAAACCATATTCTAAGATTTTATGGTCCTCGTTGGAACAAATTTTGATTTTCTATTGAAGTAGAAGAACTTGGTGGTGCCTCCTCTTTAACTCTTCGTAATAAGCGAGAGGTCCAGGAGAGGTCAGCAATAAAAAGTAAATATTCTAAGAATTTATGTTCCACATTAGAATATATTTTGATTTATTATAGAAGCAGTCGCACAATTTGGTCGTGTCTCCTCTTTACCTGGTCGTAATGAGCGAGAGGTCCCGGAGAGGTCAGCAATAAAAAGTAAAGATTCTAAGCATTTATGTTTCGCATTAGAATATATTGAGATTTTATATAAAAGTACGGTAAACTTGGTCGTGTCTCCTCTCTACCTCTTCATATTGAGCATGAGGCACCAGAGAGCTCAGGCATAATAGGATTCTAAGCTTTGATGTTGCTCATCAGAATATATTATGGTTTATAAAGAAGTAGTAGAACAACTTGGTTGTTTCTCCTCTACACCGCTCCGTAATGTGCACGAGACACCGGAGAGGTTTAAAACATTGCATATTCCAAGATTTTATGGTCCTCAATGGAACAAATTTTGATTTTCTACTGAAGTAGTAGAATAACTTGGTTGTGCCTCCTCTTTACCTGGTCGTAATGAGCGAGAGGTCCCGGAGTGGTCAGCAATAAAAAGTAAAGATTCTAAGCATTTATGTTCCGCATTAGAATATATTGAGATTTTATATAAAAGTACGGTAAACTTGGTTGTGTCTCCTCTCTACCTCTTCATATTGAGCATGAGGCCCCAGAGAGCTCAGGCATAATAAGATTCTAAGCTCTGATGTTGATCATCAGAATACATTATGGTTTCTATAGAAGTAGTAGCACAACTTGGTTGTTTCTCCTCTACACAGCTTGTTATATGGGCGAAATGGTCCTGAAGTCAAACCAATTGAGAACCAATGAGCTAGAGGAAGACGTTCAACTAGAAATTCATAGACATGAACCACAATACCTTCAACTATCCATTTGTTTTTCCATTCCCTCCTTCCTATACATATAAATCCCCATTTTATTGTTCCAAAGCATATTTCTACCAATATAACCGCTCGGCCTTCTAATTTAAAGCGCAGAAACACTCTGACGCCTCGCAAACAATCCCGGCAACATAAGCAAGGCGCAGCGTTGCGCGCGGTTACACATAACCCCCCTACCTGCTTGGGTCCTCCCCCCTCTGAAACACCTGCAGATTCATTAGAACATTACACGGGTTGTAATTAGAATGCCAGGCCAGTGGCGGGGAGGATGGAGCGGTCTCCAGTAAATTACCTTGTAGACATTATCAATTTCCCTGGCTACTGGTCCTTAAGATAACCCTGGCGGTCCACCCCCCTTTCCCTGCCTCCTACCCGCCCCTGCTTGCTTCCTGCAATTTTTCTCTGCCTGATAAACATGCTGATTAAAGCGAGCGGCGTGTAAACCTTTGATACTTTCCTAAATGAAATCCATGCCCTGCCTGGGGCTGGACGCCGCTCTGCACACAAACAGGCGTGTGACTCCGAGTAGGCTAAATGCTAATCAGATAAAAAGCCAGCGCCGGTTGCCGCAAAATAAAACCCGGTAGATAAACACGGATATAACCGTGAGACCCCAGGTTTAAACATCTCCGGGCGTGGGGATTCGCTTCGTTTTAGCGTCGCGCCACGGTGGAGAACATTAATGTCAATTCTACAGGCCGGTGACAGTAATTACGTGGGACTGATAGTGTTTCGGGGCCCGGCGTGGCGGTTAAAGGGGCTGCAGGGGCGGTCGTGTAATTCGAGGTAAGCCTCGGGGCCCGCCGCACTCGTCTAATGCAGTGATAACCCTTTGCCTAAATGTGACTGTCACTTACTAAAGAGGCCAATTAGGAAGCAAGGATTAGGACGAGGAAGGACGAAAAGAACATGATCGAAAGAAAAACGTTGGGTTGACTGAAGGAACAGATGGGGTTTATTTTGGAGAATTCTCCAGTATTCTTAAAAGCAGGGTTGGGTAGGGTTACTTTAACGTGATTACTTTCAATGACTTTCGGATGACTCCAATACCAAATATGCTAATAAAAGACAAAAGAAACTAAATAGGAATAAAATGACTACATTTTGTGCAGGCTTGGGGAGTAACGGAATACATGGAACGGCAAAAATGATGTTTATTTTCATTTTGTTTCTGTCGCATTTGTTAGTTTTGCCGGAGATCAAAGCCAGGAGAGAAAGCTTACCACATGTTGTGAGTCATCATTTTATTCATATTTAGTTTCTTTTGTCTTTTATTAGCATATTTGGTATTGGAGTCATCCAAAAGTCATTGAAAGTAATCAAGTTAAAGTAACCCTACCCAACCCTGCTTAGAAGAAGAAGTACCCTGTGAATCATGTTTTTTTGAAGATCTTCAAATATATCTGCAATCTACATGTGCAATTCTTAATCTTCTGGGTGCATTTTCAAGACTCGATATTTGAATTTCGAGTAAATCACAATGTATTTGTGGATCTGAACAATACGCGTGTAGCTATTTTTGTGACAAAGCGCTCTTTGCTGTATCAGGACCAGGACAACCCGCTATGGTTGACAGAATCATGAATTCTGGTGTGTACCAGAAGATCCTGAAGGAGAACCTCCGGCCATCGGTTGGTACCTCCAAACT
This sequence comes from Urocampus carinirostris, assembly GCF_059441175.1. Lineage (NCBI taxonomy): Eukaryota > Metazoa > Chordata > Actinopteri > Syngnathiformes > Syngnathidae > Urocampus > Urocampus carinirostris. The sequence continues at coordinate 34,570,783 of NC_142363.1, read as the reverse complement.
CAAGCGCTCTTGGATCATGCAGTCCACCTCTTAATAGCTCAAAGAACAAAGGCAATAAAGGTTCTGGAGTGGCCAAGTCAAATTGTGATGCTGTGGTGTGACCTTAGACGGGCAGTTAATGCTAGAAAACCCTCCACAGCGTTGTGAAACATGAATTACCAATTATTGTAAATATTTTCTTTCTGCTATCGCTGCCAAACTTGGCCCAACTCTCAATGAGGTTCAGGGGGGGTACTTTTTCACACTGGACCAGATAGGTTTACACCTTTTTTGTGTCAAGTCAAGTCATTTTTATTTGTATAGCCCTTAATCACAAAGAGTCTCAAAGGGCTTCACAGGTTATTACACAGACTATTTTTTCAGACTATTATTACACCATCCCCTGATCTCAAACCAACATGAGGGCAAGGAAAAACTCAAAAAACATGAGGAAAATGAAGAAGCCATGAGAAGGGACCGCACATGTGGTATCCCCCTTCCAGGATTACCAGACAGCAAAGGATGTTGCCTTAATAAATGGAATCAACATTTCAAAACTGTATTTTGTATTTTCATGGGTTATCTCTGTATGACATTGAATAAATGAATGAATGAATTAAAATGTTATTTCGAACCTTAAAATAAAAACGGAACAAAAACAATAACTCAACAACAAAATATTGTTACATAATATGTTCGAAAAGGGGTAGTAAGAAGCAGATGCTTATTTTTCCTACTCCCTTATCTTCCCTATTAAATACACCAATGATAATAACAACAATAGTAATAATATTAATAATAACAGTTATGATATAACAATAGCAACAATAACAACAAAGTTAACCATAGTTGTAGATGCACTATTCCCACTCTCCTATCACTCATACCCCATTTTCAACGCTGTATTTTGCCAGTAATGTTTTTTTTGTATTTAAAGTTGAACAAGTGAATAGTTGGACATTGTTTGATCTTGTCTTGTAAATTGTTCCAAAGTTTGACTCCACACACAGACACACACATACTTTTCCTGGTTGTTCTCACCTTAGGGATTATGAATTTACTACAGCTCCTTAAATTATAATTTCCCTATTTCCGAGTGAATCATGTTTGGAGGTTTTCTGCCTCTATGTTTTTGTTGCCCTTAAATAGCAGTTGTGCAGTGAAAAATTGTACTAAATCATCTCATTTTAATAATTTGGACTGCAGGGATAAAATATGAGTATGATCTTGATATCCTACCCTGTGTATGGTTCTAATTGCACGTTTTTGGAGGAAAAAAAGGGTCTGTAGTGAACTTTTGTAATTATTGCCCCAGATTTCTGCACATTAAAATTGTTTTGATGATCTGAAACCTTTGCGAGTGAAAACTATGCATGGCACTGTATAAGTCGTACATGCAAGTTTGTCTCTGGTAGTGACTAAAAATAGTGTGATATTAAGATAAACTTATTTTTGTACGTCGCCTATAGCACTGGTGGGCCAGATGTTAGGATTTGGCGCTTTCACAGCTGCGACCTGGGTTAAATTCCTGTTGCAGCCAACGTTTTGTGATTGTATTCAGCTTTATCATTGCACCCGGCAATATACTTCCATAACAGCGCCTGTACTTCCTGCGGAGGATGAGGAGAGCCCACCTGCCCCCACCCTCCCTCATTACATTCTACAGGGGCACCATAGAGAGTATCCTGACCAGCTGTATCTCTGTGTGGTGTGGAGGCTGCAGCGCTACCGACTGGGGTAGTGTGAGGAGGATAACGAGGACAGCAGAGAAAATAATCGGGACTACACTTCCCTCCATTCAGGACATTGGCCAGAAGCACTGCCTATCCCATGCTAAAAACATTACCGGGGACCCCTCTCACCCCCATCATGGACTGTTCACTCTGCTAGCCTCTGGGAAGAGGTACTGCAGTGTGCGGTGCAGGACCACCAGGCTCCGCAATAGTCTAGTCCCCCTGGCCATTAGACTGTTAAATGGTCAATCTAACATATAGTTAACTTAAATCTAAACGGCTGCTAATCTGACTTTTTGCACTACTGGCAGTTTTTTTTATAGCTTGCCACTCCTTGCACATTGCTCTCTGCACTATTGTAATTACAGCGTTATTGTTACAGTGTTAATGACTTGTTAACCTGACTGCCCATTTTGCACATCTGGTTAGCTACTCTTCTTGCACTATCGGCACTATGGTAAAATACTATACGTAGCCAAAATACAATACAACATTATTTATATCTGTACATTCAAGGAAACTGTGGGGGTCAGATGCATCGACATTTCGTTCTGTATACACGTGTACTAGAATGACAATAAAGTAGATCTGAATCTGAATCTGAATCTGAATCTTGTGTATAACACGCACCCAGGCTTATGATATAAATACGGTAGATCAGAAATTTACGTTTGACGGCCTATGAGTCTTTGACCTTGCATCTATGACTGCTGGCACAGATTCCACATCAGGTTTTTCACTCCATTCACCTGACGCCCCACATTAACTCTTGCCCCGAGCGGGGACTAATTCAAGCCCGGCATGGTGTGACCTCACAACCGGCAGCGGCCCCCGTCGGAGGCCACTTCTAAACAAAGGCCTAACAATCGCCGTCCTCTTAGAAAAGCTATTAATGAGGATCTATGGCCGTGAGCGATGGAAGCCCTCGGTCCCCTAGCCACGTCCATCATGGTACTTAGCCTGGTGCAGTCATTACCTCCTGTTCCTAATTGTCAAATTCATTAAAGTCCTCCCGGTCCCCTGATCGCCTCCCCCATGTAAATGGATGGAAGAGGACTGAGTTATTAAGATGTCAGCTACTGGGGAAGATTAAGGCCAAGGGACATGCTTCACAAAGAAACGACACGGCCGTTAAACTCAATCGCAAGGTAGTGTATGTGATATACTTTGCGATTATATCTACATTCTTCTTGGTCCGGACCTAGGAGAGTTGCTTGTTCGCATATTTTTATACGGAGTTTTAAGAGAATAAAAACAATTTTACGGATCACTTGGTTATACCGGAAACATAATTACAACCTCCCCATCTTAAAATGAGAAATACAATGTTGTTTCTGCTCCTAATTACAGCGTTGTTGCAACATCAAATACAAATTCTATTGCCTGCCCCAAAACGTAAAAAAATTAAACTTTGCAGTGTTTGTGCATATATTGAGTTATGTCTCTAAGATGTCTGTCTGCTATTGGTTGACATAATAAAAGATGCCGATATGCTATTGGCTGAACTCCCTCCCAAAATGTCTTTCTCGTCAATAAATTGTAAATACTTTGCGATATTACACTCTTTGCTGTACTTTTTGATTAGTTACGGATCCAAAGACTTGCAGTGATGCTAAAGAGAGAAGCAAAACTTGACCATTATTGGAACACTTAAAATAATGACGAAATTGGAAGGTTGCCCTCGCAAATGAATTTGGCTGTTTTTATTTTAATCCCCTATCCCTGCATCCACCCACTAAGTCCACTTTGCGAGCTCAGGTCACGTCAGACCAAATGTAAATAAAACTTCATTTATTCCTTTACATGTATTTCTTTTTTCATTGTCATTTAATAATCTACATGTACCCCGCGTCCCTACTGAGGATAAGTGGTGCAGATAATGAATGGATGGATGAATAATCTACATGTATATTACATATCATTAGCTTATTTTTCCCCGCCATATGTCAAAGTCACATTGCAATCCCCAACTTAGAACCAATTCATGTAATATCCCAGGAGCCTATTGCATATATTATATACACTAGTTCTAAAATAGTCCCTCTGAAAATGTTGAATATACCTACGTCGTAAAGCACGATTGGTTAATTAGTCCCTGATGATGCAATGCATCGGACAAGAAGCGAGAAAAGCATTATAAAAGCATTACTGTGGTTTGGTTTTATTCTCATGTTTTCGGAGAACATTACCGTAAATTCCGGACTATAAGCCGCTACTTTTTTCCCAAACGTTCAACCCTGCGGCTTATTCAGTGATGCGGCCAATTTATGTCATTTTTCTAACAGCCGCCAGCGGCGCTCGAGTACAAAAGGTAAGATTTAGACCGGTAGAATATATGCGCTGAGGAAGACTGCAACTTCTTAGCTTGTGCAGAAATTTAATTAGCGTAGACGAAACCTCACCATGCAAATTGCAAAAAGAAAGGCACATGACGCAGCTTTCAAGCTAAATGCAATCGAGCAGTCCGATAAAGAAGGAAACAGAGTTACTGCACGTAAACTTTACTTTGCGAGCGTGTTGCTAGCGTGTTTTTGAATAAGGAAGCGTGGGACGATATCTAAGACGACATGGATTACGTCAGTTATAAGGAGGAAGATGAGGACGATTTACCGTGATTACTACAAGTACGGTATGTTTTTTTAACAGAGCCGTTTGCTGTGTTGCGAGCGTGTTTCTAGTAGTGTTTTGCTACCCTTCACAGGCACGGTTTGGGATGAAAGTTATAATATTATTATTAAAGCTTTGAAAACTCTCTCGGTGTACCGTCTTTTTTTGGAAATATGTGTAACCATGTATAATATGTATTTGCAACTGTATATTTTTGTAATGTATTTATTTTAGAGACTTATTCTGATATGTTTTCCACAGGCGAATCAAAAAGAAGGGGCGAAACCAACGGGGGCTGACGGGAAGTGGAGTAAAGGTGAGACGTGTTTGTGGACGCAGCGGACAATAGTCGATATATATTTTTCCCACCCTTACCTTTGGAAATATGAATTTTTTTTCCTTGGATTATTTTCAACGGAACCCGGACTCTGCAGGTCTGCATCAAACCTTAAGTACCGGTATCTCATCTCATCTCAAGTACCGGTATCTCATCGCATCAGCTGTACCGCTTATCCTCATTAGGGTCGCGGGGGGGGCTGGAGCCCATCCCAGCCATCTCCGGGCAGTAGGCAGGGGACATGTTACATGTTTTAATGTGGGCGCATGCGGCTCATATACAGGTGCGCCTTGTGTAAGTCCAAAAGCGGTTATCCTCTTAAAATGTGGTGGGTGCGGCTTATAATCAGGTGCGCTCTATACTCCGGAATTTACGGTAGTTAGAAAATACGTAGCAAGACTGTACCTGACTATTTTGCCATGGTTTTACGAACCTAACAAGGAAAAAAATGTAAGACATGACAAAGGAACATATTTCATCCATACAAAGGACTGTCGTGGCTGACTTTATTACCGATAGCTAACAGTTGAACGGACTCTCAAGGACCGCATTAATTGACCAACAAACGAAGGCGAAACGGTAACATACTGAGCAATAGAACCCATTAGCGGCAACCCGGACAATTAGAACACCATGAAATATTCAAAATTCCACATTCTTGCAGAATACATAAGAGCCGTCATTAGCTCCCTCCCAATGGCTGTCACCGTGACGTCTTAATTATACTGCTTAACCGTACAAAAGCTCCATTTAGCCGAATGCCAGCTTTCCAAAAAAACGGCGTTGAGATGCCCGAGTTGGCGGATCTTGACTATTCCGCGCCGCCTTGACAGGCAAAAAAAAAAAAGGCGGTACAGGAAAAAAAAAATCTTTTTATAGAGTGCAAACTTTCCATTATGTTATTGCCTCGTGCATGTAGTGAGGAAGGGGGAGGCGGACCCTGGTAAGAGAAATTAATGAAAGTGCTTTGAATGACAGCTTGCTGAAGGGCATCGGGGGCACCATCATCATATCGACACCGCGGCTAACCTCTTTCCTGGAGCTGCCCCTGTTTTGTCAAACACTCCTCGTCTCCAAACTACCTCCATCACGTAAGTGAGGGGACACGTTTAACGTTCTCTCCATTAGAAGAGCTCGGCATCCTCCCGTCATGTAATGTAATTGACACCGGAATACGGCTAACACGAGCGCTTGTTAGGTTAGCTCGGGTCAAGTGACGGCGTTTAATGCCTTGCCGAAGAACAGTCCCGGGGCGTGGCTGGCTGTCCCGGCCACTCAAGAACATGGCGTGGTGACAGGGTGACGAGTGTAGGCTTTGTTGGGGTTTCGTAAATCGGATGTTGACGTTCGCCAAGGTGACCCCCGTAGTGCTTTTATAATCAGAGAAAGAACAAAAGGACATGACATTTTGTAGGCACCTCGATTGGAGATAGTGGATCCACGGAGAGTCAGCTGTTAAGGTCGGAGGTAGACATTTTAAGATCGTTGCCGAACGATATTGTTGGAGGTACGCTGGGTAAACACTAATGTAGGGAAGATGAAGGGTTTGGGAAAATAAGCGTCTGCTTCTTACTACCCCTTTTCGAACATATTATGTAACATTATTTTGTTGTTGAGTTATTGTTTTTGTTCTGTTTTTATTTTGATGTTCCAATAGACTTTTCATTCATTCATGCATTCATTCATTCATTCATAATAGTCTCCTTGAGAGTATATATATATATATATATATATATATATATATATATATATATATATATATATATATATATATATATATATATATATATATATATATATATATATATATTATATATACCACAGCCATATCCCCCTAGTGGGAGGTGGCCAGAGTCATTTCTGACTCTTTTTGGGAGATTTATTAAGAGGAGGGGATTCCCAGCCCCCTCGCTCAACCCAACTGAGGTGAACGGCAAGTAGGGAGGCAACGGGTACCAATGTTTAAGTCTTAGGTATGACTCGGCCGAGGCTTGAACCTCAACCTCCCAGTCTCGGGGCGGGTGCCATACCCCCAAGGCCACCGAGCTGAAATTTTGACCATTTTAATAAACTAGAAACGAGGCACAGTGTGAAATAGCCGTCACTCATTCTCCTTGAGAGTAAAATGCTTATTTAAACGTCATGTCACGCAACAGTTTAGTAATAAAGTAAAGTAAATAAAGCCCTGAACTACACAGCACTAACTTCTTCTTATCCACAAATAAGATTGTAACTCCTCAAAGTATGGAACTAAAAAAAGACTAAAAAATAAAAAATCTATGTAAAATATGGCAGTTTAAGAACTGACACCAAGGCTTAGCAGCTGTCTCTGCGAAACTCTGGAAAATCTTTCAGTCATTGCTGCTTCTAAATTGGCCGGGCTTTCTTTCCTAAGCAGCTGTTGAAAGATGGCCGTGACGCTCGTGTTGTGTCATGCGTCGGCGCTCAACTTCGGCGGGATAAGGAAAACAAACTTCTGACGGAACTGGTTCTCGGGTCTGGGTGAGGATTTTTGGAAGCTCGAGTGTCAGGCAGAAAAAAACTGAGTTTTGTTGTTGCGATTCACAAGATTACCACCGAAAATAATGGCAACAATTTGACGACAGTAGGCAATCTGGTCTGAGGTGGGGAGCGTAAAGTGGAATTGTCATATGGCAGCGGATAGGAACCTATGGTAATTAGCTATTGCCTTCCAATCCCCCAGTGACCTGGGTAAAATGTATATACCGTAAATTCCGGACTATAAGCCGCTACTTTTTTCCCTAACTTTCAACCCTGCGGCTTATTCAGTGATGCGGCCAATTTATGTCATTTTTCTAACGGCCGCAAGCGGCGCTCGAGTGTTGCTACCATTAACTGCCCTGTCAAAGCTATATTATTATTATTAAAGCTTTGAAAACTCTCTCGGTGTATCGTCTTTCTTTGTAAATATATGTAACCCATGTATAATATGTATTTGCAACTGTATATTTTTGTAATGTATTTTTTGTATTTATTTTAGACACTTATTCTGATATGTTTTGCACGTGGGAACGGAAAATGAGGGGCGGAACAAACGCGGGGTGCCGAGTTTAAGTGGGGACCGCTAAAGGTGAGGGACAGACAAGGAAAGCAGAGGGGGTAAAAAGTTGGCTATATCTGATATATTTTTCCCACCCTTACCTTTGGAAATATACACTTTTTTCCTTGGATTACTTTCAACGGGACCCGGACTCTGCAGGTCTGCATCAAACCTTAAGTACCGGTATCATTTTCCGTTCATTTTGCCGGCCGTGATTTTTGGACTGTGAACTTTATATTCAGTTACAGTCGCGGGACTCAAAGTCGGGTTTGGGTTAACTTTGTGATTGTGTTACATGTTTTGATGTTGGCGCATGCGGCTTATATACACGTGCGGCTTGTGTAAGTACAAAAGTGGATATCCTCCTAAAATGTGGTGGGTGCGGCTTATAATCAGGTGCGCCCTATAGTCCGGAATTGACGGTACATAATTTTTACTAAGGGTACCAGAGATGAATGGAGAAAACAGAAAGTGGTCCTGAAAGATATAAATAAATGCAAAAAAAAGGCACAACAAGGGAAACAGCTCTTGAGTGTATCTGGTGAAAAAAGGGACCATGTACTATACAATGTACTATTAAATAAATACATTGTGAATTTTATGTTGTTATTGTGTTCATAGTTTAGTTGTAAATGAATTATTTTAATCTTGTATTCACCAATATTTGACACTTACAATGCTTCGTTTGAGTTGAGAAAAGTAAAACAAAATTGTATACCGATTTTTATTTGAAAAATTAGGTGCGCGCGCTATACGCGTTATGCAGGAATAAATAAAGTAGTAAGTACAATTCATATGTAATAATAATAATAATAATAATAATTTCCTTGTATTGTCATTCTGTGTAACAATGTACACAGAACGAAATGTCGATTGCACCTGACCCGTTGTAGCGAGCCGATGCAGCCGCAGCCAACAGAGGGCGCCGCCGACCACTTTTTAAGTCTTAGGAATGACTCGGCCGGGGCGCGAACCACCGACCTCCCAGTCTCAAAGCGGGCGCCTTACCATCTAGGCTACTGAGCTGGTATACACATATATGATAAGAAAACAATAAAAATAAAAATACATGGAAAGAAAAATGCCCCATTTCATTTACCCTTGACATGATCTGTTACAGTGGAGTTAGTGGATGGATGCAGAAGGGGGAAAAAAACGACAGATTAAAAATTAAACTGGTTTGAAAACGTCCCGTTGTAAGGATTGTCATGCCCTCAGAAGATTTACTTGGTTTAATCACCTCTTTATTTTTAATAATAGTCATAGTCAATAAGTTACGACCAGGGTTGGGTAGGGTTACTTTAACTGGGTTACTTACAAATACTTTTGGATGACTCCAATACCAAAAGTGCTAATAAAAGACAAAATAAACTAAATATGAATACAATGACTAAATTTTGTGCAGGCTTGGGGAGTAATGGAACACATGGAACGGCAAAAATGATGTTGGCAAGCTGTTTGGATTTATTTTCATTTTGTTTCTGTCGCATTTGATGTTGGTTTTGCCAGAGATCAAAGAGATCAAAGCCAGAAGAGAAAGCTTACCACATGTTGTGAGTCATCATTTGATTCATATTTAGTTTCTTTTGTCTTTGATTAGCATATTTGGTATTGGAGTCATCCAAAAGTCATTGAAAGTAATCAACTTAAAGTAACCCTAACCCAACCCTGGTTACGACGATTCAACTTAGCGATTGTAGCGACTTGTGTGCCTTCTTTAGAGTTTCTTCATGATTACATGCTTCGTTTCCATGGTCATCACGTTTTTCCTTCTCTTTTAGCATTTGTCAATTGTCACTCCCTTAGAAGACTTTGTGGCGTTTATTGCCTTCCTCTTTTTTAAAATTCGTGAAGATGCCGTGACGAGGGGCCAAAGAAACGCCATATTCCAGATCATAGTGTGAGAATATCGTCAACTAGGGATGTCGTAACTTGGGGCCCTACTGTATTCGTTTAGCAAAGATGAATGCGGATAGCGCCATCTTGCTTCCCCAAAAGAAAAAGGAGCTAAAACCGCACGAGTTAGCACTTTCATCCGTTAAATACGCTCTTGCAAGTATTTGCGTTGGCTACTATTGTCCTGCCCTTCTCCCCAGGAAACTCCTAAAACTTGAAACTGAAAGTAGTCTAGACATCACTTCATCAAGCTCACTTATCATCCCGTTTATGACCGACCGTCTTCAAGCCATGTATTTTACAACGGAGCGGTATCGAGACGCCTTTCATGTTTTATTTTGAGAGCCGTTGGCCGCGAGAAGCGTTGGGGGCAGGCCCCATTACCCTCGCGAAGCTGAAGTCATAACCCTGGCTTGGAAAAACACCACCTGCAGTTTGGAGAATGGCTTCCAGCGGCATTTTTTCCTGAGTGGCTCTCCGGGGGAGCCGTGACGCTCGGTTGGAGCCACGCACTGTCAAGTTTCGGGACGGACGGAGCGGGCCAATATGCCGAAAGTCTGGAACCTGACCTCACGAGAAACAACATTTACATTTCGGAGTGTGCCTGTTTATATATCAGCACGTGACGATGTGTATACGTGGACGCGAAAACGGCCCCGTGATGCCGAGCGTGAAAAGCAATTGACGTGGTTTACCTCTCCGCTGCAGGGGGGACTCTTGTTTTGATCCCTGTCTTAAACCCTCTTACTTTCAAAACGTGATCCCAAAACTGCCAAGAAAAATTGTACCTAGTTTACTAGACAAGTCAAGTCATGTTTATTTGTGACACCCTTAATCACAAAGAGTCACAAAGGGCTGCACAGACCACAAATTATTGTAAACCATAGACTATTTTTGCACCATCCCCTGATCTAAAGCCTGAGGGCAAGGAAAAACTCAAAAACCTCAACATGAGGAAAATGAAGAAACCATATACATGTTTTATGAATACAGTGGAACCTCGGTTTTCGAACGCCTCTCAGTTCGAACAAATCGAAGTCCGACCAAAAATTTAGAGAAATTCTTGCTTCGCTGTTCGGTCAAAAAATCGGAGTTCGAACACCGGTAATGCGTGAGTGCGTACGCTAGGGTGCGATGCTGAGCGGCGTACGGGTTTTTTAGCCCCTTATTATGCCTCCAAAGAAAGTCAGTGCAAGCAGCAAAGATGTTACAGGTGAAAAAAGAAAAGTAGTGCGTACAACTATTGCATTTAAGAAAGAAATAAAAGCCAAATATCAAGGAGGTGTGCGAGCGCCTTCTGCTGACCACCACAAAGGTAAGAAATCCTATTCATAAGATTACGATAACGCGAACGTACGATTAGCCTGGGTTAGCTTTGAGTTTACGTTAAACATTCAGGGTGTTGGAACGGAGCCCAACATTGAGGGTGTTGGAACGGAGCCCCCTTTCCAATGAACCGCTCACCACTTGTTGTGGAGACCCGGGTGCTAAATGACTTCTAAACGACCTGATTTTATTATGTTTACACGTTCATGTTAGCGTAATCTTTCGTACGGAAGATTACGATAACGATTAGCCTGGGTTAGCTTTATGTTTCCGTTAAACATTCAAGGTAAACATTCATGTTGTTGGAACGGATTAAAACGATTTACATTATTTTTAATGAGAAAAATGATTTCTGTGATGGAACAAATCGGTTTTCGAACAGGGTTCTGGAACGGATTATGGTTGAGAACCGAGGTTCCACTGTACTTTGGATTTCTTTTTAGTATGTGGCTACTTGAAAGCAGTTTCATGGGATCGCTTATGCCCCCAATAAGCAGGTTGGCGCCTTGCATGGCTGCTATTGGTGTGTGAGTTTGTGTGTGAATGGGTAAGTGTGAAACACATTGTAAAGCGCTTTGGGAGGTCATTGACTTGAAGAGTGCTATATAAATGCAGACCATATACCATTTTATGGGATAAGGGTACATGATAGTATATACAGTGCTTAAAGTCTTTTTGGTTTTGCCGGTCATTTGTATTTTGAAAAAAGGTGAATGTGTTTAACTGTGTCAGCTTTAAACTGCACAATCCTTTTCTTGGATACATTTGAGAAGTGGAAATTTGTTTCTTGGAGAGTGAGAGACAAAAAGAATAGATAAACAAAAAAGAGAGGGAAGAGATAGAGAGAGAGGAAAGGAGCGGCAGAAAGAAAAAAAAAACAGAGTGGCAGAGAGAAAAAAGAAAGAAAAAATCTTACTAAATAGGAGTGAGGAAGGCAAAAATAGAGAAAAAGAAAAACAGGGAAGAGGAGATAAAAAAAGATAGAGAGACAAATTTAGGCTTAAAACACACTTCTATTCTATAGCATTTGAATAACCTATATTTTATGTTGACAATATCTGTGTATTATTTGTTATTGCAACATCCATTGCAGCCTGGTCATCCTAGAATGTGCCTTCCCTTCTCAAGGTTTCTTCATTTCCTTCATGTTCAGGTTTTTGAGTTTTCCCTTGCCCTCGTGTAGGTTTTAGATCAGGGAATGGTCTAATAATAGTCTGTGGTTTGCAAAAATATGTGGTCTGTGCAGCCCTTTGAGACTCTTTGTGATTAAGGGAGTCACAAATAAACGTGACTTGACTTGAAGTTTTTGAGTTTTCCCTTGCCCTCGTGTCGGTTTTAGATCAGGGGATGGTGCCATAATAGTCTGTGGTTTGCAGTAATCTGTGGTCTGAGCAGCGCTTTGAGACTCTTTGTGATCACGGGAGTCACAAATAAACATGACTTGACTTGGTTTGGGTTGCAGCTTGTCATTAAGGTGAAATGATGGGTCCTCAAGTCAGACCAGGTGAAAACCACCATCAACTTCAAAATGGCACTCATAAATAGTACTAGGAAACTTTTTTTCCCAAAAGTCAAAATTTACTACAACCATTCTAAAATGTGATTTTGAACATTTGGCAGCTCTGTTATCCCTGTTAAAAGCAAAACCTGGAAGGTTCGAAGGCCGGGAAACAGTTTCCTCTCTTTGCAAAAAATAATAGATCCCGATAATGTCGAAAACAAAGGGACATTGTCCGACATTTTGACGAAAACAACATGAACCTTTTAGTTTTCCCGGCGTGATTTAAAAATCTTCACGGACTTACAGTAGTTTGATAAACTACCTTCCGTCCAACGTTTCATTTTCCATGTTGATATGAAATGCTTCCTTCAACCTTGGCTTGTCTGAATTCAGGTCTCTGTGCTTGCTTTGGCCCTGGACTTTCCCCCTGCAGTCTCACTGTTGGCAAGGACCGTGTTTATGTAGCCGGATTTAACATGAGGAAACTTGTGAGACATTAATCTTATTTTTTTTACGCGATTTCCTACATCACCGCGATGTTAAATAGTTTACATAGACATAGTGACATAGACATTGAATATAAAGCTAGTCCTCGTTGGAATATCCGATTCTGAAGACGTGTTACCAAGAAACTAGCTATACAGTAGACCCTGGATTACTGAGTCCTTACCTTATAATGTTTTTTCATTAAAACCTGGCCAAATGTTTTTTCAGCCCCTCGTTAGGGCATTTCCCCACTATACCACATCAACAATAAGTTATTTCACGTGCCCTACAATGTACATAATTTAAACATTGAGGTTTTCACATCATAGGCGCCGCCGCGAGCGGCAGCCTTTCCAGGAGCTCTGTGTTATTTCTTTTTGTGATTTATTGTTTTTATTGTTCTATCTGTGTTTTTTGTCCCGTTTGACAACTACACTTTGGATTACTTTCTATCCTATGGTTATGGGTTTTAACGCACAAAAATGCGTTTATTCAAGGAATCAACTCCTTGCCCCGAAAAATTCTCGTGCCGGCGTGATGAGAGGGGCCCTATTGTGGATGCAGAGCTGGAGCTAAGGTGAAGGCTAAGCAGATAGCGGAGTTATAAGCCTTCGGTACCGTCCATCATCATGGTAAATGTGAACTCTCTACCAAATAAGACCGACAAACTGGCTGTGTTGGTGAAAAACATCAAAGCGTACAGGGAGTGCAGTTTGCTGTGTTTTACGGAAACGTGGCTCACGTATAGCATCCCGGACACTAACATGGAGCTACCCGGCTTAAGCGCTGTTAGGGACAGAGACACAAAAGCCTGCGGGAAGCGGAGAGGAGGCGGAGTTGCTATCTACGTGAACACGAGGTGGTGTAACCCTGGGCACAAAGATTTCCATCTGCTGCAGGGACGTCCAACTTTTGGCCTAGCGTGTGACGTCATCCACTACGCTGTTGTTAAACTACAACACAGCACCCGGAGGCCATCTTGTTAATCTGTTAATAATCAACACAAAGATACTGAAAGTCTGAATTTCGCTACGGGGATGAATAAAGTATCTATCTATCTATCTATCTATCTATCTTTCTATCTTTTCATGCATGGGACGAGCTAATCCTCTAAGATGCCTGTCTGATATTGGTCAATGTCATCAAGACGCTGCTTTGCTATTGGTTTGCGTCACGGTGTCAAGAAAATGCCAAAATGCTATTAGCTGATTTTCCTTCTATAAATGCTTTTCTCTTTCTATTTGTTCGGTTGCTTTACAAATGAATAAATAGCCAGAGAAATGACAAATCTCATAGATATAAACACAAACTACCCTACATTTTTCTAGAGTTAGTATCAAAGTTAATGTTGACAAGATATTAGCAGGAATTCTTGTTCTTTTTTGTTTTGTTTTGTTTCAAGGTAGAATCTCACATAACAAACTTGAAATTGTTTAGCTATAGGTACCAAGGCTTGAAGTAACGCTAAAGGGAGAACCAAGAAGACAGTAACCAAGGAAACCAATATTCCGAATATCAAGAAATACAAAAAGGGACACGAATCGCTGAGCTGCACGACCATAACAATTACCTATCAAGAACTATTTAAGATAAGGAAGCAACTAATCAGTTTAATTTATAATCTCCTAATGATTGATGAGTAATTGATCACTCAATAAGTGTCAAAATCGCCAAACATTGTATGCAACGAAATTTAAACAAGGTTAGTGGCAGTGAGAGCACTGACCCCTATACCACTCGATAACCAGTAGTACAAATAACATAAGAAAAACTATTAGACCATATCTCAATATCACACTATTTTTAATTATGGAGCCAGAAACCATGATTTGCATAGTGCATTTTATTCTGCAGTTGGATAGTCTCAACAAATTTAACACGTCCATCAATATAGTTGAGGTTTAATATGTATATGAAAGTAAAAGTATTTTGTTGAAAAGACTTAGTTTTCACAATTCTCTAACATGTGTTGCCTAAAAAGTGGACATACTGTTTAACCTAGCACTATACAAATCTGTGTTTTTGGCACTATAGGTAAAAATAGTTTCAGGACCATAACGGAGACAGGACCCACTTGTGTTGCGTTTCTCAAGTTTTAATTGGAAGGAAGAGAAGGGCTGCTCCCATGATCCGGTGTTCCATGGACGCGGGAAGCAAGTCGCTCTGGTACTCTGATTGTGCTCCGAATGCGGAAGTGGATCTTCCGTGGCAAGCGATGGCACAGAAAAAGAGGGTCGGTAGCCGGGACAGGAAAGCAAAAACGTGATACGGGTCGGAAGCGATTTGGAAGCCAGAAAAAGAGAGAAGACATAGTCGGGGACAAAAAGAGGTCGGAAGCCGGGATGGGAGAGCAGACGTGGTCCGGATCAAAAACGGGTTGAAGCCGGGGACAGATGGGAGCAAAAAACAGGTGGGAGTCGAAAAAGTCGAAAAAGGCTTAGCTTGTGTTCACTGAGTTTCGCAGACGGGCTGACAAAAGGGGACAGACAGAAGTGGGTTAAAATACTGATCAAGAGCCAATCAGAACCCGCGGCAGTTGGCGCCAAAAGAGCGGGCACAGCTGAGTTACATCAGTAATCATGACAAATAGTGTGATAATAAGATAATCGCTGATGCCTTTTTTGTATGTCATCTGTACAGGGTTGGGTAGGGTTACTTTAACTGGATTACTTCCAATGACTTTTGGATGACTCCAATACCAAATATGCTAATAAAAGACAAAAGAAACTAAATAGGAATAAAATGATGACTCACAACACGTGGTAAGCTTTCTCTCCTGGCTTTGATCTCTTTGATCAAAACGAACATAAAATGCGACAGAAACCAAATGAAAATAAATCCAAACAGCTTGCCAACATCATTTTTGCCGTTCCATGTATTCCGTTACTCCCCAAGCCTGCACAAAATTGAGTCATTATATTCATATTTCGTTTCTTTTGTCTTTTATTAGCATATTTGGTATTGGAGTCATCCAAAAGTAATTGAAAGTAATCCGGTTAAAGTAACCCTACCCAACCCTGCATCTGTAGAAGTGGAGATATAGTGGGAAAGTATCTTAACTCTCACTACCAGGAATTGAATCCCGTTACATACAATGTTTTACGATTTTGGACAGCGATGTCCAAAATGATTGATCAATTATTGTACATATGGTAGTATGCCGTAAAACTTAGCGTAGTACACCTATGATTACTGTATGCAATTCCAATCTTGTCCACCTGATTTCGCAGTCTATAAGGCGCACTTTCAAATTTCTGGCCAATTTGTGTTTTTTTTTAGGAGTGCCATCTAATCCGGAAAATACAGTACACGGCAAAGGAGCTTTTGCAACGTTTCACAAGGACCAGTGCACCAACTGGTAGCGACTATTAGCTTCTTGTCAGCTCATTCCAAGAACAGCATTCTTGGGTATCCCCGAACCGCAAACAAGCTCGCATTAGCCGCGTTATCGATCGTCTCTCCTAAACCCTCGCCTGTGACCCCTGAGGTCATGATTTATGTATTAAGCCGCTTTTAAGAAAAATCCATTTTCCTGTTGAGCCGGCCCCCCGATGAACGTGTAATCAGAGAAGGGGCTGTATGTTTGATTTTGACACCCGCCCCCGCCTTCCTCCGGCGCTTCGCACCACGCCGACTCGTCTCGCAACACCTCGGCCCCCGGATCGATACCGCTAAGAGATTCCTCCGCCTGTTCGACAGCGTCGTCTCTGCGCCTTCCCCAACACCCTTGCGACGACTTGAAATGGGAAAATGGGCCACGGCCAAGCGGTTATTATCGAGTCAGAGACTTCAGAGGACATTTGGACATGAGTTTGTGTTGCTCTAACAAAATCGATTTGACCTTAATCATCTTGACTGTCATTGATAACGACGTGATTAATATTATTTGCAACGATATTAGACGTGGCACGCAATCAATTTAACTTAAGACTTATAAATAATAAGATAAAGGAATTTCAGGATGAATGGACAAAAATATTTACAATTGAGTACTTGGAGGAAAAATAGTGCATCATGACACTAGCGCAATAAAAAGTATTTCAACAACATTTAGAAGCAACAAACTTTCTCAGATTTGTTGCTTTTTTTGTGTGAACTGCCAGGAATTCAACGAATTTGTGCCATTTTCTGGCCTTTTCTTTCAGACAACAAAACAAATAGAATAATACCCATAAAAGCTTATTCTCTTATTTTACGAAAAAATAAAAAAATTCCAATCATTGGTCTTTTAAAGAGTCAGGCGTGCCAATATCGCATGTGTGATTTCATTTCCACCTGTTCAAAGACTTTTGGTATTATTCAGGCAGGGCACCCCTATGATGCAGCAGGGGTAAACCAGTGAAAAGCTGTCGGGCCCTGCTGTTGTACAGAAGAGTGTGTTGTGTCACCCTGACCCGAGTGACATGGCCGCTTTCTTGTGTCCCGTTTCATTTGGAGGGACGAAAGCATGACCAACTTAGGTGCCGATTTGCTTAACTTGTTTGGGTGTTTGGGCATTTGGGTTGGCCATTGTCCCCCCAAAAATTTGTGTGTGTTTTTTGCTATTTTTTCCTTTTTTTTATTGTCTTTGTTATTGTTTGTGTTCGTCTTGCAGTCAGTCACCCCTCTTGAGGGATATGACCAAGGTAGATAGATGTCTAGATGTCTAAATAGATGTCTAGATAGATGTCTAGATAGATAGATAGATGTCTAGATAGATGTCTAGATAGAAAGATGTCTAGATGTCTAAATAGATGTCTAGATAGATGTCTAGATAGATAGATGTCTAGATAGATGTCTAGATAGATAGATGTCTAGATAGATGTCTAGATAGATAGATGTCTAGATAGATGTCTAGATAGATGTCTAGATAGATGTCTAGATAGATGTCTAGATAGATGTCTAGATAGATAGATAGATAGATAGATAGATAGATAGATAGATAGATAGATAGATAGATAGATAGATAGATAGATAGATAGATAGATAGATAGATAGATAGATAGATAGATAGAAAGATACATGTCTAGATAGATAGATATATAGATAGATAGATGGATAAATAGAAAGATACATGTCTAGATAGATAGATGTCTAGATAGATGTCTAGATAGATAGATAAATGTCTGGATAGATGGATGTATAGATAGATGTCTAGGTGTCTAGATAGAAAGATAGATGTCTAGATAGACGTCTAGATAGATGTCTAGATGTCTAGATAGATGTCTAGATAGATGTCTAGATAGATGTCTAGATGTCTAAATAGATGTCTAGATAGATAGATAGATAGATAGATAGATAGATAGATAGATAGATAGATAGATAGATAGATAGATAGATAGATAGATAGATAGATAGATAGATAGATAGATAGATAGATAGATAGATAGATAGATGTCTAGATAGATAGATAGATATATAGATAGATGGATAAATAGAAAGATACATGTCTAGATAGATAGATGTCTAGATAGATAGATAAATGTCTGGATAGATGGATGTATAGATAGATGTCTAGGTGTCTAGATAGAAAGATAGATGTCTAGATAGACGTCTAGATAGATGTCTAGATGTCTAGATGTCTAGATAGATAGATAGATAGATAGATAGATAGATAGATAGATAGATAGATAGATAGATATTATTCTAAGAATATTTGAAAAAGCAAAATATCTCACATCTGCTCTATCACTTGATATGTTTTAGGATTGTTTTCACATTTCAAGACAGAAACATCATTGTAAAACTAGTATTTCCAATCAACAGTTATCATGTTTTAAAAAGGCAAGCATGCCAAGATCATTCATTTATTTTCAATAAAAATGTCATTATATTATACCATTGTATAAGGCAGATGGCATTTCTTTAACGAATTTAACATTTGAGCTAAGAAAATAAATATTAAAAAGAGCAGAATACATAACAGCTGCTACATTATTACATTACATATAATTGGCCATTTTAAGGATTATATTTTCAATTTTAAGATAGAACCTTTTCTTTTAAATGACAGAAAAACTAATTCCATCGTAAACACCAGTGACAATCTTCGATCCTTTAGAAAACGACACCTGCCAATATTGATATTTTAAAAATATATATATATTATATTGTCCTAAATGGCAGTATTATTTTATTTTTTGTCAAAGAAAGCAAAGTATATTACATCTGCCATACAATTAGACATAATTGCCTATTGTAAGAATGTGTTTTCCTATTTTAAGACAGAAAAAGTAAAAAGAAATGCCAAAGATCAAATTACCATCCATTCACCGATCCGGATCTTTTAAAAGTCCAATATATATATATATATATATATATAAAATATATATGGAATGTTCATCAAAAACCCAAATTTAAGCGAAACGGTTATGATTTATCGGTCTACTAATGCAATAAACCCCTACACAGAGGACCGATCTCCATCTCAACTTGCATTGTTCCGCCGAAGGTCAAGATCTTCATAAAAATCCGATCAGCGAAAACAGACCGAAATTCTCCGAATGCATTTTAGCGTAGCAAATTCGACTTGAAAGTAACATTTCCGTCCTGGCCGAGGCCGTCGCTCGCTGTGACAGAGATGTCACGTCGCGGCTAATCAAAGCTGGCGGATGCTAACGTGTGCGTGGAAATCGTCTATAGGTCGTCATCACTCTAATGAGCTTAAATGTCTTTTGTCTGCCTTCCTTGCCGCAAAGGTTACCGAGTAATAGAGTCACTCACGCGTTGTCCGCGATTTTGCCACGTTGGAAATGGAATCTTGTGACTTTTTATTATCACGACTAGACTGGGACGTAAACAACAGTTCGATGCTAATAATTCTAGCTAGTTTTTTTTTGCAAACACACAGGATTCAAACACCTATTCATGGCCAAATTCAAGCACTTTTTATGCACTTTCAAAGCCAATTGTCCAAGGGAAAATCCAGTGTGAATATCGTTTTTTGGAGATTCACAAATATATCATAAATGTACCTTTTTAATCTTGCGCGTGCATTTATCAAGACATATGATTTTTAGATGTATTCGTGGGTCTTAACAATACGTGTGTAAATATTTGTGAGAAAACTCTCTGCCCATGTAGGTGTCGAGTAAAAATGACGCGTAGATTTCCAGTAGCATTAAGT
Organism: Urocampus carinirostris; assembly: GCF_059441175.1. NCBI lineage: Eukaryota > Metazoa > Chordata > Actinopteri > Syngnathiformes > Syngnathidae > Urocampus > Urocampus carinirostris. Next base: position 34,550,752 of record NC_142363.1, on the reverse strand, counting down.
TCTTCCTACTACAATTTACCACAGGAAAAAGCTACTTACATTTTTTTTGCATGGCCTATAATAAATGTCCGCAATTGATACGTCATCCTTGCACTGATACACATATCATAGTACCCTGTTTAACTGTAGCATGAAGGAAACTGCGAAAAAACATAGTTAAGTGGCCAGGGTGCAATATTTAGTGCCTCCTAGTGGTACGGAAACTTTCATTCAGTAATAAAACAATAAGGCAAAAATTCATGAACTATCATACCAATGTTATTTTCTTATATATATATATATATAAAAAAAAATAATCATAGGTCGAGAAATATATTTTTCTTTTACACAGTGGAATCCCCACTTAAGTCCCCGCCATCTTGGCTGGCAGGATGCCACCACTCTGTGCTCTGAGGCACTGGCCTCGCTCGCACCAGACCACACAGTGCCATCTAATGGTCAAATATTACACATTGGAGCTTAAACTAGTCATCTCCATAATTTATCTTTCATATGACTGGAAATTGCTGCACCTGCCATTGTGAAGAGATGTATCTCTTGTTTGCACTCTTTGATGAACCTGTCCTAATGTACCTGTAGGGTGCGATGGCACCTAAACTGACAACGCCATGCAAACGCAGCTGCCGGGTCATGCTGGCTTTATTATTTGTTATCATTCTTCGTTTAAGAAACATGGCAACAATTTCAAGCATTTTCAAGCATGTCTCCCAAAATTCAAGCATTTTCCTGACTTTAACAAAAACAACATTAAATTTCAAGCATTTTCCCGGATTTCAACCAACCATAAAAACCCTGAGTGCAGGTTTCTCCAACTCCCAATAATTAACCTGGTAATAACATTGTATCAAAACAGTAATAACATGATGAAACTTGTTTTAAAAATGCATATCAATGCCTATGCGCTAATTACTAACAAAAAGTAGCTCTCAGGTTGGAGACCCCTGCATTAGTTGATGTAAAATATAAATACAAATGACATCAATTTGACTGGCAGGACTGGACACTATTTGTCTTTAAAGTGACTGTGTCACCACTAGGAAATTTTTCTAACTTAGAGTGGAGCTAACGAGTGAGACTCCACGGAACCGAAGGATACCACTCAGTAAAATTCTGAAGAATATTTCCAGATTTTCTCAAGAGACCAAGGAGGAATTTCAGCTAGCAACATGACACAAAAGCTGCTGTGAATAGAGCCAAAAGCTGGAGTTGATCAGAGCTAGTGCAAATAGCTAACTTTTTTAATTGGCTAGCGTGAGATGCTACTAAAAAAGTCGTAAAAGATTGGAAAAGCAATTGCTGGAAGACGAAGCAATCTTAATATACGTGGAGCGGCTACAACACCAATAGCCGCTAGAGACGATCCGTAAACTGCAGCCAGGTGGCTTATATGAGTGGCTAGAGAAGAAAATAGTGGAAAAAAGTGGGTGGGCTGTTAAGTGATAAAAGTAACACCAGGAAAAGCTATCTACAGAAGAATATAATAGAATACAAATCATCTCTCAGTGAAGAAGACCTTTGAGGGCAAGTGTAGGGATGGTATTGAATATATTTTTTCATATAAAAAGTACAAACTTGCCAGGAGAGAAGAAAATTGAAGAGAGAGTGTAAGTGCATGATGCTGCTCCTACCACATGAATAAAACAAAATTGAGTGTCTGTTGGCTTTGTTGTTCTTGATCGAACAAGGCCTTTCTATGCAATCAACCCATAGGTGGGCGGGCTTTCTATGTCAAACGGCTCACAAGATTAATGAAAAAAACAAGTAAGACATGTTGTGATCATGTTAATGTGCTTTAAACATTCTCAATAGAATGCCGGAAGAGCAGCAAATGAAAGAGAGTGAAAGTGCATGATGCCACTTCTTCCATGTGGGTAAATCAAGCTCGAGTGTCTGTTGTCTTTGTTGTTCTGGATTGAACAGGGGCCAAGCATTCTCTGCAATCACCCCATATTTTTGTGTTAATCTTTCGAATAACGCTCATAAGATCCATGAAGAAAAAAGTTCCAGCGAGCAAGAAAAAATGGGAACTCCAGAACTTTTCGCTGACCATGATCATGTTAATGTACTTCAAAAGTTCTGAATAAAATGACAGTAGAGCAGCAAATCGGAGAGGAAATGTGCGTGATGCCGACACTCCCGCATGTGTAAATCAATATTAAATATGTGGTGGCTTTGTTTTTCTGGATTGAACGAGACTGAAAAAAATTGTCGTTTCCACCAATGTTTTTGTGGCGATTCTTTGAGAACAAGCCTCATAAATTCCATGAAAAAAAGCAAAAAGTTCAGGCGAGCAAGCATGTGCGGGAGCTCTATTTGTTAAAACACACCATATATTTTACCTGACTATGATCATGGTAATGTGTTTCAAACTTTCTCAATAAAATGCCAGGAAAGCAGCAAATTGGAGAGAGTAAAAGCATGATGCCATTCCTCACCAACGCATACATCAAGCTTGAAAGTCTGTCGTCTGTGTAGTTCTGGTTGAAGAAGGCTCAAGGAAGAATTCTCTGTTTCTCTGTTTCCACCCATGTTTTTGTGTTGATCATTTTACAATGATATTAATTAATATAATAATTCAATTTATTTGGTACCCCCTTAGGGAAATTTTCACCGACTACATAGGGGGTGGTACAGTCAGTGCTGTCCCACTAGAGTGTGTACCAAACCTATTTAAATCCTCATTAGACTACTAACCAGGCCCAACCCTGCTTAGCTTCCAGATATAAGGCGTTCACAAGGTGGTGTGTCCGTAAATCGGTCCTCGTAGGCTCCATGATGACAACAAGTACGACATGTTATGTTTGTGTTAATGTACTTCAAATTTTCTCAATAAAAAGCCGGGAGAGCTGCAAAACGAGTGTAAGAGAATGATGCCACTCCCCCCGAAATCAAGCTCAATAGTACGTTATATTTGTTGTTCTGGATCGAACAAAGCCCAAGCCTATTTCCCTTTCCACCCATGTTTGTGCAACAATTCTACGCCGAGCCTCATAAGCTCCGTGAAAAAAAACAAGTTCAGGCGAGCAAGCGCATACAGGAGCTCTATTTGTCAACACACGCCAGAGCTCTTACCTGACCTTGAACATACACACAGCACATACATGTGCACGGGCGAAGAGGTCACGGCGCGCACAAAAAAAAGCCCCCGTGTCAGGTCACGGAGCGCAGCGAGAGGGATAAAGGATTTGAGGGATGTGATATGACTAATATGAGGGCTTTTGCAGGCCTCCGGGGGATTTTGGGGGGGGGCTGTCGGGAGGGACGGAGCGCTACAGCCAGGGGTGACTGACACTGCTGATCTGTATCACACATCATAGCGGATCACACATGCACAACGCAATCACACATTCTATGTGGGAGAGGAATTTTACCCGTCTAAAATACACAAGAAGAATTCCTAAGCGAGGCTTTGCGGAGGTCTTGGAACCCAGATGGGCATCGTTATGGGGAATTTATTAACCTGGGACAATTGAGTACAGAAGCGCACATTTTTCCGGCGACTGGATGGAATATTCATGAAAAATGCAATTGTTATCGTTTCTATCACCTTTTGGTAATATATGTCATTTGCTCCGACATTTTTCAATCTTTTGTCTAGGCAAAATAGAAGAGAACCTCATATTTAACTCCAATAATACATATAAATTAGCTAGATAAATAAGTATAATTAGATAAATAATAAAACAAGTTTTAATAAACCAAAACATATTTTCCTAAATTCTAGCTTTTCTGTTAAATAAATAGCATACCTCAATTGACATATTTTGAAGACAAATACTATTGATGACAACAATTGAATACATCTAAATATATTATTAAGATCATCAATATTTAACAGGAAAGGCTTATTTGCCCAATAACAATTTTAATTAAATTTCAAATGACAAGATCATAAATTATTTGCACTTGATGCTGGTTTTTCCTCCATTTCCGTTTTTAATTACAGGCAAAAGAAAATAATTGTTATAAATGTATAGAAATAAATACATTATAGATTATTTTTACACAAATAACATAAAATTTCCATACATAATGTGTTTTTTTTTTAATTAAAGTTATGGTAATAACAGTAAAACAGGCTTCTAAGAACACAACTAAATATGTTTAACTGGCATTTAAATATGATTTATTTATTAAGTAAGGATTTCATACATCAATATTTTTTTTATATAAAATGTCTTAGTAAGCATCTAAAAACACAAGCCATGATTATTATAAATGGTTATTTCATTCAGATTGGTTATTGTTCCCTAGATTTTTTTCTTTAATACAAATTCTTATTTAAATTCGGTATTTGCAATCTAAAAAAAGAGGGATTTTTTTTTTCTTTGCCTTTTTTTCCTCCCCAAAACAAGAAAAACGCCTCATTGTTTATCATTTATGAATTAGTTTTGGTTACTTTTATTTACATTTCTTCCTAAATTTGCATTTCTATCATACAGATGTTTGCTATCTAAAAAACCCAAAACAAAGCCACAAAGGAGAAAGAGGGGTTTCCCTCCGTAATGCCTTTACCTCCTTCTAAGAATAGACTTGCACCTCGCAGGATTAGAATTGTTTATTAATTCATTTTGGTTACTACGCGGGCATATAAATGGTTTATCAGATCATTTTGGTTACCTTTACCGAACAATATTTTTCTAAATCCAATTCCCATTTATGTGAGGAAAATGTTTGTGATCTAGAAAAACTGACTTTTTCCCCGTGCCTCCTTTTCCTCAAATTGTTTCCATTTGTATTTATGTTTGTGATCTAGAATAAAGGTTTTTTTTTCCCCATGCCTCCTTTACCTACCCCCCAAAAAAGACGAGTAATTTTGGTTACTTTCCCCCAGATTTTTCCCCTAAACCACTGTTCTTATTTATATCATGGAGATGGTAATGATCCAAAATAACAAATTGCTTTATTACAGCCCTATAAGAGATAAAGAGCTTCTTTTTCCTGAGCATTCTTTACCTTTACCCCCCAAAAAACAAGCACCTTGTGGTAAAATTAATGGTTTATTTTTTAATTTGGGTTATTATCCTTCACATTGTATTCCTGAATTCTATTTTAATTTCTGTCATGGAGACGTTAATGATCCCTGTGCCGGCATTTCTTCCTGAATTTACCATTTGTATGTACACCTTTAAGATGTTTGTGATCTAAAGCAGTGTTTCGCAACAGGTAGGTCACAGATCTGTTTTCAGAGGGTTGCGGGCCTTTATTGGGGAAAAATAATTAAAGGAAAGGACAAAAAGAACTGAGGGGCAATTGCACTCCTTAACAGTAGATGGCAAATCACACCGCAAAAAAAGACGCGTACATTTTGTTTATGTTGTGTATGTTGAATGGAAATTTTGTAGTATTTTCAATGCATGTTTATATGTATAACAAATATATTTTTGCTTATTATCTAAATCAATATGCTTTTTTTATATATAAATTAAGTGTTTTTACATATAAAATTTGTTAAATAACACACACTGTCACGTATAATCGGAATATTGTTACTTGAAGTTGATTGCTGCTCTTTTGCACAGGCTTCCTGTCAGTTTAAAAGGCCATTGTATGGTTCTGTTGGTATTATAGAAAATTATGACTGGACTTGCCACCTCAAATCTTTCAGATTTAATGTCCCCCCTATGTTCCTGCTCGGAACCATCGCTCAAAAAACGCTGGTCTACGAGTGATCCCAAGAGCAAAGAATGTATCCGCAGGTTCGAGAGCTATGGAATTCTCTGCCCTCTGAGATTAGACCTGCAACCTCAGTGGACCTGTTTAAATCTAGGCTTAAAACACTCTTATATTCATTATCTTACGAGTGATGTGGACCCCAGGAAGCTGTCAACCACACATTCTGTTATTACCTATATTTCATGCGGATGATATCTGTGTATTGTCTGTTGATGCCCTTGCAACATCCATTATAGCCTGGCCGTCCTCAAAGGGGGATTAACTTAAATTTCTTAATTTCTTCATGCTGAGGTTTTTGAGTTTTCGCTTGCCATCATGTAGGTTTTAGATCAGGGGATGGTGTAATAGTAGTCAGTAGTCCGTACAGCCCTTTGATGTTTCTTGTGATTAAGGGCAGTACAGATCAAATGGTCAACAAGATTTTTAGAAACGTGTACCGTAAATTCCGGACTATAAGCCGCTACTTTTTTCCCTAACCTTAAACCCTGCGGCTTATTCAGTGATGCGGCCAATTTATGTCATTTTTCTAACGGCGGCTAGCGGCGCTCGAGTGTTGCAACCATTAACTGCCCTGTCAAAGCTATATTATTATTATTAAAGCTTTGAAAACTCTCTCGGTGTACCGTCTTTCTTTGTAAATATGTGTAACCAGTGTATAATATGTATTTGCAACTGTATATTTTTGTAATGTATTTTTTTGTATTTATTTTAGACACTTATTCTGATATGGTTTGCACGGATGAACGAAAAATGAGGGGCGGAAAAAACGCGGGGTGCCGAGTTTAAGTGGGGACCGCTAAAGGTGAGGGACAGACGAGGAAAGAAGAGGGGGTAAAAAGTTGGTTAAAGAAAAAGGAGTTGCGTGAGTAAATGTGTTCATCTGATATATTTTTCCCACCCTTACCTTTGGAAACACACACTTTTTTCCTTGGATTACTTTCAACGGGACCCGGACTCTGCAGGTCTGCATCAAACCTTAAGTACCGGTATCAATTTCTGTTCATTTTGCCGGCTGTGATTTTTGGACTGTGGACTTTAATGAAAGACATTTAGTTTTAATCGCAGGACTTGAAGTCGGGTTTGGGTTAATTTTGTGTTTGTGTTACGTGATTAAATGTGGGCGCATGCGGCTTATATACAAGTGCGGCTTGTGTATGTACAAAATCAGTTTTCCTATTAAAATGTGGTGGGTGCAGCTTATAATCAGGTGCGCTTTATAGTCCGGAATTTACGGTGTACATATATTCTACCATCACTGGCTAAAACTCCACAATCTTCTCATTCAATACTTTTGAGAAGAGGAAATAGTTTCTTGATTGTGTGCAACATCTTCTAAATAGGGTGAGATGTTGGGTCCTGGATTTTTTTCTTTTTCTATCTCCTTTACCCCCCAAAAGGAAGAGGAGCACCTCGCAGGCGGGGACAGGCAACCGGCTGTCCCACGTCTACCCGATCGGGTTACCGGGTTCAAAGCCCGGCGCCGTGCACGTCCAGCGGCAAGAGTAAAGAGGCCGAGGATAGGGCGGCATTGTCCTCCTGTCATTAGCACCGCTGCCAGCAGATGAATGGCTCATTTTTCCCCCCCTCCTCCTCGCTATTATGATCAGGATTCTTCTTCCTCTCCTTTCCGTCAACAAAAGGTTCCGAAGAATATGATCTCTTTCCTTTGATTCTTTCTCAATGGCTCCAAACATCCAAGTGGAGGAGCTGCACTTTCGGATGTGGCCTACTGATGGCACTGTTGGCTCAATAAAATTGAAGGTAGGCTGGGAGGAAAAAAAACTGCAATGAACTCCAGAAGAAATCTTTCATCTTTTTCTGTGGTGTCATTTGCCAAATATAATCTTGTAACTTCTAATTAATTTGCCTTCAAAACATCACACTTTACGAGTTCACGTTTTTTCCCTCCCGCAGATAAAATGTCTCATCCATATCAGCAGCTTGTCATTAAGATTATTTTAAAAACTTTTGGGGGGGATAGGAAAAATACTCAGAGCTTGTAAACTATCCAATTTAAAACCTGACATCAGAGATCACAAAGTTTTTATTCTGGTTGACTTCACACAACCAAAACAAGGAGAGGAAGCAGGGGTTGTTTATGTTTTTTTAGAATTAAGTGTTTTTGAAATAATAAAAGTGTACACAATATTTGGAGTTACCACTTTCCAGCCTATGAGCCGCTATGTTTTCCTATAGTGCAAAAAAAATAAAAATAAAATCTTACTCCACATTCGAAGCTATTGTACATTCATGCCTAACTACAAGGGGCATCTAAAATTGGAAAATTATGCAAGAAATTCAAAAGAAAATATATATTTAAAACAGACACGTTTCTCTTACCCGGAGTTTTGTTTATTTTTATCGCATAATCTGCAAATTAAAGTAAACAACAAAAACGGAAACATTAGTCAATACCAGGTGTCCCACAATGGCGGACTACAGTCCAGGTTCAGATCCTGAGACCCTTTCGTTTGGACCTCCACAAATATTTATTTACGAAAACCTTAAATAATAGAACAATAATTTGTTCGTGTACAATACACTTTTTTGTTTTACCTAGAAAGATCCCAAAGTTTGGGTGTGCATTATACAGTGATTGTGCAATGATTGATCAACGGAAAAATATTGCAGAGCACAATTGCAAAATATAGCATGCAATGGGAATCGAACCCGGGTCGTGGTGGTGAAAGTGCCAAATCGTAACTACTAGTCTAAATACAAAAGGAATGAGATTTGATCTCTATTATCACTATTCTTACTCACAGTACCAGAGATAATTGTTAGAGGATGGAGAAATCAGACAGTCGTCCTGAAAGATATAATGTAAATAAACACAAAAAAAGCACGATGAGGAAAACAACTTTTTAGTGTATCTGATGGTGAATTGGACTTAAAAGGACAACAAATGACTACTATGTAAATGTTATGATGGTAGTGTGTCCATAGTTTACGTTCCTAATAAATAATTTTAATTATGGCCACACATATTCAACAGCTTTTGTCACAATTCTTAAAATAGAATAGAACCGTGCTTTTCAACCGGTATGCCGGAGCAAGCTAGTGTACGGTGAGACCTTGTGTGCCGCGGGAAAAACCTATCTCTGCAAAAAAGCATGCTATTGTTCAGTATATTTGCTTTCTTTTAGTGATCAGTTAAGTAGCTGTTTACATGAATTCATATCAGTTGGTGGCAGCAGATTTTCTTTTAGTAATTTATTGTGTCAATTGTGCTCATGAGGTAATGCAGGGAAATATATTAACTAATTTTGTTCAGTGAAGCTGTTTTTTTTTTAACTTATTTCTCACATACACTTTGACAGAGGGTTGGGTCATCCGTCATACAGCAACACGAACAAAAAATACCCATAAATAACAAAAGAAACGACAACAAAAAATGTTAATAAAATAAATAAAATAAAAGGTGAGGTGTTCCATCTTTTTGCGAATTGATCCAGTTTCAGTTGACGTCTTGCAGTGATTTTTTTTCCATAATGTACATTTGCTTTAATTTTTCTCTCCATTGTTTTATGTTAGGAAGTTTTGGTTTTAGCCAAGAAGCTGTGATAATTTTTTTTGCTACTAGAAGCATAACCCTTAGTACGTATTTATGTTGACCAGTCAATAATTCTTCTGGCAAAATTCCTAATACATAGGTCATTGGGTCCAACCGCAACTCCCAACCAATAATTAATTTTATTTCCATCTGAATACTTCTCCAGAAATTTAATATTACAGGGCAATTCCGGAAAATATGTGTGAAATCTCCGACACACACAGTTACACCAACATAGATTGGATGTGTTTTTATATTTTGAAGTGATAGAATAGAATAGAATAGAATAGAATAGAATAGAATATACCTTTATTGTCATTGTTACAAAATGGGTTGAACATATTGTGACAACGAAATTGGACGTGGCACTCCAAGTTCACATTTAACAGTGAGGATAAAAGAACAAAGAAGATAAGGTTATAATTTACACAAGAAATGTGGGCATGTAGGATGTTACATACAGTTTTGGGATTGTATTAGTGCAATATGAGTTAAGTGCAAAAATAGTCAACGTTGTGCAAAAAATAGTCAACATTGTGCAAAGCGAGCATAGGCATGAATACAATTAGATAGAGGGTGTATAGAAGTATCACATTTTTATTTTCCATTCAAACTTCCATGTCGGACTGCTGGTTATTTAGTGGCCCTTCTTCTCCTATTCGTCCTCTTTTATCACTACATTATCTTCTTGCTCCCATTTTTAGAGCTTTATACAATATTGAGATAACCCCCTTTATTAATTGTCCTTTTGAGTGAAGCTGTTTAAGAGAGAGACTACATAAAAATAAGGTCAATAAGGTGGAAATCTTGCACATACTTTTGCTGATTTATATTATAGTCGCTACTTGACTAAAAAACAAACAAAAAAAACAGTTAAGTATTATTTTCATCAGCAAAATGATCAACCAAAATAATGACCCTTATTGCTTATTGATCCACAATGACCAGAAAAACTTAATGTTGTCAATTTAGGAAACATGACAATTTCAAACAAAAAAATAAAAAAAAGGAAGATGACAAAACTGGAATGAATGTTTAAATACTTTCAAGGGACAGTATGCCTGGAGTCTTTTTGATGGAAAAATATTGCCTTGGCTCAAAAAAGGCTGGAAAACGCTGGGATAGAGGAGGAAAAATAGTGGAAGAAATATTTGTAATGGTGACGATGAAATTACGAATAAGAATACTGACTCAATTCATAGACAAATGGAAAAATGGATGGACTATAGGAAATATAAGGACACCACTTCCGAACAATGATTACTGGACTTTGAGTAATGACTTGAGCATTATATATATTCCCCAAAACTGCAATTTTCTTTTGTTAGAAAATAAAAAAAATAAAAGAATGGACAAATAGAACATAATTTATTGTAATTGTTACACGTCAAATGCACAACGGAATTACCATCAATCTCTGTTACCGGGAATAAAAAATAATGTGACGATTTGATGATACCTTTTCGTATGTCATTTATATCACTGGTGATCCTGGTTAGGAATCGGCGCTCTAACCGCCGTGACCCGAGTTCGATTCCCTTTGCATCCAACCGCATAGTTTGAGTTGAGAAAAAACGAAACCAAGTTTTATACTGATTTTTAATCGAGAAATGATGAGTGCGGGTCATGGTCGGTCGGTTGGTTGGATCCCTGAACTGCTAAGGTAGTAAGAGCACCATTTCCTGTGGTGTGTCTTGGGAAAGTACAGCTTGGTGGCGCCAATCCCTTACAGGCCAACATGTGTTTCCACCCGGTCTCGAACCGGAGACCTTTTGCATGTTAAGCGAACGTGCTAACCACTACACGAATGAAAATAGTAAACATATGTATATGACGCAGTTTGCTTATTCCCGCTGTGTTAGTGCCACGTTATAGGCGTCGTTTCAAAAGAAAAGACAAGGTTTATTATTAAAACCTTCAAAAGTCTTTAGAAGTCCAGTAAAGATTTGGAGATGGTCGTTAAGAAGTTTTTTTTTTTCTTTTTTCTTTTCTTTATATAAGAAAAATACTCTGAACTTGTGAACTATCCAATTTACACCCTGACACCCGAGATCACAAAGTTGTTCTTCTGGCTGACTTCACTCAGCAAGAAAGGAAGAGAGGAAGCCGGGTTTGTTTATGGTGGCCAGCCAGCCGATGACGGGGCAGGGGGGCTAAACGAAAGGTTCGCTGGAGGTCCGAAAAAAACCCCGGGGACGGCAACTGGCGTGATCTATGGCCTGTGTGACTGAGGAGGTCATCGGCGAAACGGGCAAATTAGCAGCTCGAGGTAATTATAGAGGCCTGACCGCGGGAGGAAAGACAAGATGACGTCGTTTACCGCAAACATGTGTCAGAAAAGGAGGTACAGTACGAGTTCATCTGTGGCCCGCATGGTGCGATCTAGGGCTGCAACGATTGGTCGATATTGTTGACAAAAATCGATACAAGAAAAAGTCGAATTTCATTGTCAACTATTGTTGCCAGATACAATTTTCCAAAAGAAAGAGGCATCTCTACATGAAAATAATCTGCCGAGAGTCACGCATGCGCAATAGCCAATAGCATCTCTGTCTGGAGCGTTAACATAAACATACAGAAATGGCGGCGTCAACATCAACTTGGCGTAACATTTCCAAAGTTCATTTTAGCCTGGATAAGGCCAATAAAAAATAGTACTTACAAAGTTTGAAAAGCAGACCTTGTGTATCATGGCGGTAGATCGGTGACACACGAACATTGAAAAAGCATGTCGGACTTTTGAACGAAAGAGAGACTGACTCGCCTCTGTAAAATTTAAGTAACGTTCAAGCTAATATGGTTTTGATGATGTGAATTGTACGTTTTAATATATGTATATTCCGTCTAAATCTAGTGGAAGCTAGAGCTCTTGTTGGTAATAGGAATGAATGGAGAGTGGATAGTGGGATGTTTGGATGCGTTCTAAGAGATGGGCAGGCACCTGTATGATGCGGCAGGGGTAAACCAGTGAAAGCTGTCGGGCCCTGCTATTGAACAGAAGAGTTTGAGTGACATGGCCGCTTTCTTGTGTCCAGTTTCATCTGGAGGGACGAAAGCATGACCAAATTAGGTGCCAAGGTGCCTAAATTGTTTGGGTGTTTGGGCATTTGGGTTGGCCATGGTCCAAAAATGTTTTGTGTGTGTTTTTTTGCTATTTTTTCCCTTTTTAATTTTCTTTGTTATTGTATGTGCTGTCGGTCACCCCCTCTTGAGGGATATGACCAAGGTAGATAGATAGATGGATAGATATTTCGCTATAGAAGAGAGCTAGAGAGTTACGCCGGATTGTGCCTCACAAAGGTATTTGAAATTAAATGCATGGAATCCGATGTCATGGTTCGGCGGCCGCGGTCCCTTTCCTTCTCCGAGAGATGGCAGCATTTCCCCATTTCGCGGTCTCTCCCTCCATTCCACGGTACAGGTTTTACCAATCATCATTAGCAACCCTCTGGCCTTCTACTCCATGTTGGCCGAACGTCATTGTACTCATCTCAAGGTATTCCCTGATCAAGACAACAAGCTCTTCATCCCAGAACATTCTTCTCAAGACAACCTCCTCAAGTTACTCACCCGAGATTCCGCTCCCCGGCAGTCCCGCTCTTCCTTGTCACTGAATAAACACCCCCTGTTGGGGTTCGATTACATTCAGGTTTTTTTGACTGTTAATAATTATTGATTGTCATTATCGTTAGTATTACCGATCCCACAAACACTAGCAAATGTATTTAAGGTTTAGGGTTAGAGTGCAAGCTAATTAAGTCAATTGTTCTTAAGTTTTATGTTTCTTCATTCAATGCGTAGTCTATTGGGTCAGGCTGCAGAGAAACTTGGCAACAATTTCAAGTATTTACAAGCAATTTCATTTCATTTCAATTCACCCAAAATGCTCTTCAAACTTTAAAAACATCATTAAAATTTAAGCATTTTCAATGATTTTAAGCACTCATATGCAGTGTTCTCGTTTGCCCGCGTCCCTGCGTGCCAGAGGCATCGTTTTTGCTGGGGACGCATAGCCTCAAATCAACGTGCATCCCCGGGACGCAACTTTTTTGACACAAAATTGTCATTAGTACCCGATTACATTTTTTTCAAATTAAGATTTACCGCACTCCAAACTTTTTGTCAGGCAGATCCGCCATTGTTGTTTTGGTCTCGCGGTTCGAGTTTTCGTCTGCACGCCGATCTCGGAAAACGAGATCTCGTTGTTTCGTCATTGTTGTGGTGGTTGTCGTCGAGGGAAGGTGAAGGCTAAGTATGCCTCCGAAAAAAGTTAGTATTAGGTGAAAATCAACACAAAATTGGTCATTTCTTCAGTGTCAGTAATAAGTCGAAACATAATGCAGAAAGTGATAACAGCGGCAATAATTCCGGCACGAAAAAACGGCGGAGAAATTCCTTGGAAGATCGCGAAGGCAAGGAAAACACGTGTGTTGAAGCGAACGATTCGACCAAAGAAAACAAACAAAAGAATACTCCTAGCAAGGGCTTTTCTGACAAAATGTTCTCAATTATATTCCTGGTTACGCTATGAGGAGGATGGTAATGGATTGGACCTTGAGAAGGCATTACAACTGTGGCGGGACAGCAAACCACGAAGAATATATGAATTGGAAAATCTGAAGTGATAACTTGCTTTGTATTACCAATTAACGGTGATGATTAAAACTGCACGAATAACTAGACTAATATTTCAGCAATATTATTTTGTATAATGTACAATATTTTTGTGAAGTGAAAAATCTGAAGTGATAACTGCTTTGTATTATCAATTAACTGTGATGATTAAAACTGAATGAAAATATAGAATAATATAATTATTTCAGCAATATTATTTTGAATAATGTGCAATATTGTTGTGAACTGAAAAATCTTGAAGTGGTAACTGATTTGTATTACCAATAAACTGTGATGATTAAAACTGGACTGCCAACACAGAAGCTCTATGTAGGAAAGGGCAAAGCCGACTTTACTTCCTCAGAAGGCTGGCCTCCTTCAACATCTGCAAAAAGCTCCTGAAAATATTCTATGAGACAGTAGTGGCAAGCGCCCTCTTCTATGCGGCAGCGTGTTGGGGAGGCAGCGTCAAGAAGAAGGATGCCTCTCGTCTCAATAAACTGGCTAGGAAAGCGAGCTCTGTTGTGGGCAAAGAGCTGGACAGCCTAACAACAGTAGCTGAGAGACGAGCACTGAAAAAGCTGAGGTCAATCATGGACAATCCATCGCATCCACTACACAGCATTATCTCCAGACAGAAGAGCAGTTTCAGCGACAGACTGCTGTCACTGTCTTGTACTACGGACAGACTGAAGAGATCTTTTCTTCCTCATGCCATGAGGCTCTTTAACTCCACCCGGCAGAGTAAAGGCCCACATTAAACCACACCACCTACATTGGATATTACCGAATCTTACTGCAATATGTATTCTGTGTAGCACTATTTAGTTACTCTATATAACACGCTACAGTGGGCATTTGCACGTCACACTGGGTATTTGTATATTGTATTCTTTTGGCTTTATTATTGTACTGTTCTCAGCTCAGGGATGCTGCTGGAAATTTGAATTTCCCTTAGGGGATGAATAAAGTATCTATCTATCTATCTATCTATCTGAATGAATATATAGATTTATATTATATCTTTGTCGCCGATTTACAATTTCAACCTCGATAACACTAAATTTTGGGGAGCCATAGATCTCTGTTGGGACCCATAGATTTTCAAGCATGCGAGTCCCCGGGACCCATCACTTTCACAGGTAAAATGAACACTGCATATGAGCCCTGATTGTTGCCATTTTTCCTCGTGTTTATTATCATATGCCACATCATTGAAACAACTTCATGCTAAATTTATAAGACAATAAAAAGTTATTTGGAATTTGACTAATCTTTTCGATAGTCAGTGTCTAGCCGACTATTAAAACAGTCATTAGTTGCGGCTCTAATTGGAAATGGGCAAATTAGCAGCTCTTGGTGATTATAGAGTCTTGACCGCAGGGCTTCTAAAAACAGGATGACATAGTTTACCACAAGCACGTGTCAGAAAAGGGGGTACAGTAAGAGTTCATCTGTGGCCCGCGGGGTACAATCGACATCAATGTGCACCCAAAGGGATAATTACAGCCCTTTCCAGGGCCCCCAAAAAGTTGCAGGTATCTTCCCATAAGTAAATCTATTCCCTGTCAGCTCATTTCAAAAGAAGTGAAATGAGTTAAAGGGTCAGTGTGTTATGATTAACCACAAGAGATTGTTGTAGCTGAAGCGTGTGCATTGGAAGAAGACACTCTGGAAGCCCGAAGAGCTGCTGTGAGCAGCTAACTTTACTGGCTAACGTTCGAAGCGACTAAAATGCCAGTAAAAGATTACAAGAGCATGTTTTATTTACACAGACTTGATAACAATTGCAGCTAGCGGCAAGCCATACGTCTACATTGGGTAATAAATATAATTTGGGTTTTGTGGATATTTATTCTGGATTCTTTATCCTGTGGATTTTGCATTTTCTTTTCATTTTTGAACAAGAATTAGAATAAGTATTCTGAGAGTGGATACCATAAGTGGCTAGTAAAGGAAACAAAAGAAAAAAAAAGTTGCATCTGCGACCATCACATGCAATAGCTAAAGTTGGTCAGAGCGGTTAGCACTAAAAGCTTTTCCGTCTTTTCTTATTTAGATTGTTTTGGGGTAAAATAATTACATTACCGTTGTATATTTTAGTCAGTTTATTGCCTTAGAATTTGCTCATATTCAGTACTATTCTTGTATTTTTTAACTTGTTTTTGGACTTGAATAAGAACATACAAGTGAAGATTTTTGCACATCCGTTTTTTTTTTGCATTGTTTTCTTTTTTAACTTGTTTTTTAGTAAAGTTAAAAAAATAATCAAGTTGATTTTTTTTAAATATATTTTTGAGTAAAATAAGAACAATAACAGTTATTATTAATATTTTTTCCAGTGATTTGAGTTATATTTTTGTTGATTTTCAGTAGAATTTTTCTTTTTTTAGTTTTTTTTTTATTCATTCCCATTGGGAAATTCACCCTTCCTGTCGGTAAAGGGGCAAGTCCAGAAAAATATTTAGATTGATTTTTGTTCTCATTTCATTTTTAACCTGTTTTTGAGTAAAATAATACCTAACAGATTAAGATGTTTGCTCAGATTTGCGTTCATTTTCTGTATCACTTGTCCCATTTATTTTTTATTTTTTTTCGTTTAAGTAAGTAAATTAATCAGCTAAAAGTTGAAAATACATACTCATTATCTACCTATTGCTAAGGCACATATAAGGACACCTATAATTTTGGCCGGGCTCCTTTGGAACCAAAAAACTTCAATTTAGACTATTAATCCCTCGTTTATTATGAATATTTGGCACCAGAACCCTCATGATAAGCGAGGCTTTACAGTATTTTAACATTTGGGCAGTGTGGAAATAAAAATAAGGACACTATATTTTTGGAACATCCTAATATCTTTATATGACAAGCGCAGTTGGTTATTGCTCCGGCTGGCTCACTGTGTAACATGTTTCCAGTACTCCAAAGATCTATAGCCCCATTAAATGAAATACGAAGCCATTGTGTTCTGACAAAATCATTCAAAAGTTCCAGCGTCCTATATAAAACTTTAATCGTCCGATTCTGAGCGCGACATACCAAATACGACAGATTAAGAGCACGGACACGATTTTGTCATCTGCCGTGCAGTTTAGCGGCACTTTACGACACGTGCTGAGAGCAGCGCGGCCGTGGAGAGGGCCAGATGGAATCAGACAAGTAAAGCTCCTCCGAGACGCCGCTAATGGCCTACTAAGTGAGTAAGAATCCAAAGAGGAGAACTTGTAAAACATCTCGGCGCCGTGACATGTGTCGTGAACCTGAACCGACGGGAGAAAGTTTAGTGGCGCGCCGAGAGCTCCGCGAACGGCCGAAGCGGCCGGTCGAGCGCATGCTGCGCGACGGCGAGAGTTACCAGACTTTGGTGTGCCGTCAACATTTTTCTTCGCTGTCAGGGAGACTGGAAATTTAGGATCGCTATAAAACCGAACTTGCACGTGTGCACCACATTGGGTACATATTTTGTTACATTGATTTTCTAACATTTATTATACAATTATACACAAAAAGATCACTTTTTAACTGGAATATGCGTTCATTGTGTGGAAATACATCTAGGATGCATACAGCTTTTTCATGGCCAAATTCAAGTACTTTTTAAGCACTTTAAAGCCAATTTTTCATTTTTCCCTGTACATTCAAAGTAAGGAATCCAGCGCCGATCAAAAGAACATTTTTTTATTATTATTGACTTTGATGACTAAAGTAAAGTTGCTATCTTGCTGCGAGCACATACTTTGATAGATCTCTAGATAGATGTCTAGATGTCTAGATGTCTAGATGTCTAGATGTCTAGATAGATAGATAGATAGATAGATAGATAGATAGATAGATAGATAGATAGATAGATAGATAGATAGATAGATAGATAGATTAGATAGATACTTTATTCATCCCCGCAGGGAAATTCACATAACTTTGTGCCATTTTGAGCTGTTTCTATCTACGATCCACAATCTTTTTGTGTCAATGGGCTGCTATAAACTGACACGAATTCTGACATACTGCTTTATCAATTCATGTGCAGCTTGGCTATGCCTCACTTGATTACAAACACAAAAAGGGCTCTAGAGGTGTTGGGTAATAATTAAGTCGAAATCGGAATTAAAAAAAAAGAAAGTAATGATTGTTTAAAAAGAAGAAAAATGAGCAAAATGTTGACTCATTTTGATTGCTGCTGAGCAGAGTGCATTCAATCTTTCAATCGACTGCAGATCTTTTGCTTTTCGTTTTTCTTACTTTAATTTATATTTTTCTGCGTGTTTTAAGAGGATTTGTGTTTAAATGAATAAAAATAGTATTGTAAATAGTTAATTTTCTTCATTCTTATCATTTATTTGTGGCACTAGAGAGCGCACCCATCCATCAATCAATTATCCTCAGTAGGGTCGCGGGGGTCCAGGAGCCCATCCCAGCTGTAATCTGGCAGTGGGCAGGGAACAGAGAGACAGACAAGTCACTCGCTCATTCACACCTAGGAACAATTTAGACCGGCCAATTAGCCTGCCATGCATGATTTTGAAATGTGGGAGGAAATCCACGGAAACAGGGCAAGAACATGCAAAATGCTGAGGTTGCGCTAGCTGGAATTGAACCTTGGACCGTCTGCGTGCTAACCACCTAGTCGCTGTGCCGGCCTAAATACTTTTAATTTCTATTTTATTGTTTCGCAATTACAGGGATTTTGTGATGTTCGACTTTTCAGTGTGTAAAAAGCTATCCTTTTTTGTATTTTACTGATTTTGTAGAAGTGTGAATATTTTAATTCATATTTCATGTGATTTTCAGGGATCACCTGCAAACAAATGAAAGTATTAAAAAATGAAGTGCTTAATGTTTGATTACTATTGATAATATCGCATTAAAAAAAAACTGAGGAGCCGTTTGTTAAAAAAGCCGATTTTCTAGATAGAGCTGTCCTCTCGGGTGCGACCAGTAGGGGGCAGTGAGGCTTCACATGTCAACGCCATAATGGCAAGCCATGAGAGCAGGCGTATTGGCGTCATTTTTGCACACTTTATAAACATGTTTCTTCATCCATTGTGTGGTATATAGGGTCAGACTGCCAGGGCAACTATTTCAAGCATTTTCCCGCACCTCGGGAAACGGGACACAAGAAAACGGCCATGTCACAACACACTCTTCTGTTCAACAACAGGACAGACAGCTTTCACTGGTTTACCCCTGCCGCATCGTACCCTGAGAACGCGTCCAAACATCCCACTATCCTTTTACAACACAGTGGAGATAGTGACCATAGTGGTCAGTGTATTTATGGTAGGGTTGATTTACTAAAGGAGTATAAAACATGAATATATTTACACTACACTTTGTATATGTCCAATACATAATAATTACACCTTGTGTCGCGATTAGGATGCTCATTTGTGACTTGGTCAGCTGGCTGTCAATTTTGGAATTAAACAGCGTTCACGCACTAAAACACAATGAAGTTCAAAAAACAAAAAAAACACCCTACAAACAATACAAACTCAATGTAATCACTAAAGCTTAGCCCGTACAATCACAACAGCCATCTAATCCTAGCACGGTTTTGCAGTGCCTTGCGCACATTACAAAAAGATAAAGAGGAGACTAGACTTAGTCGTGCTACTACTCCTATAGAAAATCAAAACACATTCTAATGAGGAAGAAGTATAATGTTTAGAACTTTTAGTGTCAGCTTCGATGGCTTTCGAAAATTATTTAGAAATAGAGAGGAGACCAGAACTGCTCCTTTAGAAAAGGAAAATATATTAAAATGATGAACATTATTGCTTAGAAAACGTCATGCCATGAGGCTCTTTAACTCCACCCGGGGGAGTAAAAGCCCACATGAAACCCCACCCGCACATTTGCATATTACCCTATTTTTATTACAGTGTGTATTTTCCGTAGCACTATTTAAATACTCTATAGCAAAACGTTATATTGGGTATTTTTGTATTCTATATCTTTATTTTATTGTTTTATTTTTCAACACAAAGAAACTGCTGGAAGGGTGAATTTCCCAATGGGAATGAATGAAGTATCTATCTATCAATCCTCTAACAAATACAGTCAGCTGATTGAATAATAAAGCGTAACATCCAGTGACTAATTATCGGGTCGACAACTATTTGGCCGTTATTGCTCCAATAACTTCAGTGCATTCCTGGTTTTGACTCACTAATCATCAAAGTGGCGATTTATTTACATTTTATTAAATGTCTTTACCTCTTAGTTGATACTGCCCCAAGGCATAAGCGAGCAAGACGTACCTTGACAAGGCTCAGCAACTGATAAAGGTCTTCCACCTCATCCCCCTCTGTCTCCTGATAGTCTCTGCCGGTGTCTATGCTGGATCCTTGGATGGTGTGTCGGTAAAGGGGCAAGTCCATGGCCTCGGCGTACAGCTCGATGGCTTGGTGGCCTACCGTTTGGTACATGTAACTGTCCAGCTCGTCTGCAACAGTGGAGGGTTAGTGAGGACAGGTTTGAGCAAATCTCGTTTAACTATACACAGACGCTCCCCTACTTAAGACCATTCGACTTGTAGACTCGAACATTTTTTTTCAGGATGTTTAAACATATCCGGACATTGCTGTGCTACATTTTTTTATTGTGTGCACCTTTTTCCCCCGAGTACAGGACATTACTGTAGTGCTTCTTTACGCCACTTCTTAGAGGTCTTCAAACATCCACCCCAGAGAAGAAATCCAGCTTCCTCTTACTAGTTTGTGTGTATACACACTGCACTGTATCTCTAGCACGCTAAGAACTTTGACATTCTTATCGTTTAATGTCTCGTGCATCCATTCAATATGGTAGGTGTGAAGTGTAAAGAGGAGGCCAGCCCTTTCTTTTGAAATGAAAGTGGAATAAGAAAGCTTGATGCGGTTGAGAAAATGGTCGGATCCATTTTTTCTGACACTTTTTTTACCACGGAGGAGGAGGTCGCCTAACTCTTGAAGCTCATCTTCCAAAAGTAAGTTAAACATCACTTTATTCATCTTTATAGAGCATAAGATGAAATGTTTATTTTTTAGTACAAAACAATACAGGTTACATATACAAGCTTTAAACATACTTATAGAAACCTTAAACATACATTCCAGTATTTTACATGTAATTAGTACTTATTGTATACTGTTTTGTTATTTTCACGTTTTTATCCGGCGGTTCAGAACAGTTGAATACCAGAGCTTTCAATCCCCGCCATGCAGCAATTTCACTTTACGACCCCCCAATCAGGGTGGATAAATGTTGTCTCCCGAAGGTCTGCTGTACTACTCTATTCTATAGCTTATGAATGACCTATATTTCCTGTTGATGATATCTGTGTATTAACTGTTATTACAACATCCATTGCAGCCTGGTCATCCTGGAAGGGGGATTACCTCATGTCTGGTCCTTTCTCAAGGTTTCTTCATTTTCCCCAAGTTAAGGTTTTGAGTTTTTCCTTGCCCTCATGTAGGTTTTAGATCAGGGGATGGTGTCATAATAGTCTGTGGTTTGCAATAATCTGTGGTCTGTGCAGCCCTTTGAGACTTCTTGTGATTAAGGGCATCACAAATAAACATGACTTGACTTGAGATTGTTGAGTATTTCCTTGCCCTCATGTAGGTTTTAGATCAGGGGATGGTGTCATAATAGTCTGTAGTTTGCAATAATATGTGGTCTGTGCAGCCCTTTGAGTCTCTTTGTGATTAAGGGTGTCACAAATAAACATGACTTGACTTTACTTGAGGTTTTTGAGTTTTCCCTTGCCCTCATGTAGGTTTTAGATCAGGGGATGGTGTCATAATAGTCTGTGGTTTGCAATAATTTGTGGTCTGTGCAGCCCTTTGAGACTTCTTGTGATTAAGGGCATCACAAATAGACATGACTTGACTTGAGGTTTTTGAGTTTACCCTTGCCCTTATGTAGGTTTCAGATCAGGGGATGGTGTCATAATAGTCTGTAGTTTGCAATAATCTGTGGTCTGTGCAGCCCTTTGAGTCTCTTTGTGATTAAGGGTGTCACAAATAAACATGACTTGACTTTAGTTGAGGTTTTTGAGTTTTTCCTTGCCCTCCTGTAGGTTTTAGATCAGGGGATGGTGTCTTAATAGTCTGTAGTTTGCAATAATCTGTGGTCTCTGCAGCCCTTTGAGACTCTTTGTGATTAAGGGCGTCACAAATAAACAGGACTTGACTTGGCTTGAGGTTTTCAAGTTTTCCCTTGCCCTCATGTCGGTTTTAGATCAGGGGATGGTGTCATAATAGTCTGTGGTTTGCAATAAACTTTGGTTTGTGCAGCCCTTTGAGACTTCTTGTGATTAAGGGCATCACAAATAAACATGACTTGACTTGAGGTTTTTGAGTTTACCCTTGCCCTCATGTAGGTTTTAGATCAGGGGATGGTGTCATAATAGTCTGTAGTTTGCAATAATCTGTGGTCTGTGCAGCCCTTTGAGTCTCTTTGTGATTAAGGGTGTCACAAATAAACATGACTTGACTTTAGTTGAGGTTTTTGAGTTTTTCCTTGCCCTCCTGTAGGTTTTAGATCAGGGGATGGTGTCTTAATAGTCTGTAGTTTGCAATAATCTGTGGTCTGTGCAGCCCTTTGAGTCTCCTTGTGATTAAGGGGGTCACAAATAAACATGACATGACTTGACTGCACGCCCGAGTTTTTTTAGTATTCAAAATGTTGCATAACACAGTTGGAATATCTCTTCTACATGCAGAATTAACGTCTACTTTTATTGCACCTGCACATCTGAAAATCAAAACAACGCAAAACAATGTTTGAAACATAAGCTGGATGAGAATGAAAGCACCATCATAATGAATGCATGCCCACCTTTGTGTGCAGGGCGCAGGTTGGCCAGAGCTACAATGTGATGGCCAGCAGCCACACACTGCATCATGTTGTAACAGCTGTCCTTGCCTCCACTGGAACCACAACACAGACACACTAGTTCACAAATTCATTCGTGGCCATTTTTAATCCTTCTTAAGAAACACAACAACGAATAATGCGTTACGTTACTTTATCAATGTAGAGTCATGTAGAATGACTCATTTTAAAAACCATTTAACATTATTCAAAAATGAAAGCTGTTTATCTACCTTATTAAAGCAACGACTTTCATTTTGAGTTTTATTTTAGAAGTTAATCCCAAAAATTGTGAGTAAAGTTGACTCATGTGAGGCAAGGAAAAGCCGGTGGTGTATGGGCATGTCTGTGTACATGTGAGATGACTTCCGGGTGGAAGGACCCAGAGTTTATGCGGTGTTCGAAAATATGCCTGAATAGAATATGTGAGAGTGACTATAACGTATGTCGAGAACATTGCCTGCCCCCTCTCTCTCTCTCTCTCTCTCTCTCTCTCTCTCTCTCTCTCTCTCTCTCTCTCTCTCTCTCTCTCTCTCTCGCTGTTACTCTGTATATTTATTTTTCGCCCCATTTTCTTTTTTATCTCTATCACACTTTTTTCTCTCTCTATCTTTCTTTCTGTACTGATCACTCACTTTCTTTGGTTTTCTCTCCCTTTATTTCTTTATCTCTGTCTCTATTTTCTTTTTTTTTCTGTGTCTCTCTTCTTTCTTATTTTCTCTCTCTACCTCTATTTTCATCTCATTTCTCCCTTTCTCTTGCACTCTTTTTTCCTCCTTTCTCTTTGTTCTGTCTTTCGCTCTCTTTGTTTTCCTGTTATTGTTTGATGTCCATTTATTTTTTCCCCATCTCTCTTTAACTGTATCCCTCTCTTTTTCTGCATTTCTCTCCGTCGCTTCTTTTCGGTCTTTTTTTTTCTTTCACTTTTTTCTATCCCTCGCTCTCTTTATTTTCTCCTTTGCCCTGCGCCTCTCCTATCCTTTCCCCTTCCTTTTTCTTTCCTTCTTTCTTTTTCTGTTTTTCTGCACCTCTGTCTCCCTCGCTCCTTCTAAATCTGTTTTTTCTCTGTTGTTTTAATCTCTCTTGCACTCTCTTTATTTTCTCTTTTTTCTCCCCCCACACTTCCCTCTCTTTTTCTGCCTCGGTATTCTCTGTCACTTTTTCCCTCACTCTTTTTTTTTCTCTTTCTTTTCCCTCTGGCTTCTTCTTCCTCACTGTCTTTTCTCTCACTGCCTCTATACTTCCCCTGACTCCCGTTCTCTCTCTCTCTTTTAATCTGCTCTGTTCTCTCCACCACTTTTTCTGTATCTTGCTTTTATTATTTTCTCTTTCTTTTTATCCCTGCTTCTTATTTGCTCTCCATTTCTTGCTCTTTTCTCTCCCTCACTCACTCTTTTTAGGTCTCTCTTCTTTCTTGTTCACTTTTTTCTGTCCTGCTCTCTTTTTTCTTTCTACCTCACCTCTCATCTCTCTATTTCCTTCTCTCTTTCTTCTTTTTGTTTTAGTCACTCCTTTTTTTTTCTCTCTATTTTTCTTTATCTCATCTTCCCTGTTTTTTTGTCTCTATTTTTGCCTCCCTCACTCCTATTCAGTCAGTTTTTTTCTCTTTCACTTTTTTCTCTCTGACGCTGATTTTTTTTCTTTCTGTCTCTCTTTATCTCTTCTTTCTTTTTTGTTTATTATTTTTGTCTCTCACTACCTTTTTTCTCTTTCTTTTTCTCGCTCCCTCTCTTCTTTTTGCCTGTCTCTCTCCTTTTTTGTCTTTATATTCTTTTTATCTCTCTCACTCTCTCTATCTTCTTTTTGTCTCTCTTTCTTTATCTCCTCTTCCCTGTTTTTCTTTTTCTCTATTTTTGCCTCACTCCCTCCTATTCAGTCAGTTTTTTTTCTATTTCACTTTTTTCTCTCTGCCGCTGTTTTTTCTTTCTGTCTCTCCTTTCCTCTCTATATCTCTTCTCTCTTTTTTTGTTTATTCTTTTTGTCTCCCACTCTCTCTCTCTCTCTCTCCCTCTCTTTTTTGCCCGTCTCTCTCCTTTATCCGTCCCTCTATTGTTCCTCTCTCTGTCTCACTCTTTTTGTCCCTCTAATCTTTTTGTCTCTCTCACTCTCTATATCTTCTTTTTGTCTCTGTTCCTTTATCTCCTCTTCCCTGTTTTTCTTTTTCTCTATATTTGCCTCACTCACTCCTATTCAGTCAGTTTTTTTTCTATTTCACTTTTTTTCTATCTGTCTCTTCTTTCCCCTCTCCATCTCTTCTCTCTGTTTTTCTTTGTCTATTATTTTTGTCTCTCACTTTCGCTCTCTCGCTCCCTCTCTTCTTTTTGCCCGTCTCTCTCCTTTTTAGTCTCTCTAGTGTTCCTCTCTCTTGCTCTCTTTTCGTCTCTCTTCTTTTTGGTCTCTCTATTTCTCTCTCTTTTGTTTCTCTATTCTTTTTTGTCTCCCTCACCCTCTCTCTTTATTCTTTTTGTCTCTCTCTCCCTCCTTTTCTCTCTTCTATCTCTTTCTCGCTGCGCACACCCATCCATCCATCTAGTCAACACGACTGTAAAGCATAGTGTAAGCCCCCCGCCCACCACCCCCACCGACACACATCCTCTCTCTACCTAACTTCTCTCTGGGGAGCTTCGCCAAGTCCAGGCGGCGGCATTTGCGGTTCTGCAGAGCCTGCGCATGCGCGCGCGGTTTCCTCCGAGGGGATGGAAGGATGGCGTCGTGGCTCGGAGGAAAAGCTTTTGATGCTCTTTTTGCTCGGCGTCGTTGAGCAAGAGACGAGTAATTGCCGTTGCTTTGCCGCTCACCTTCTGCCCCAAAGCGGGCCAAAGGCAACGCATTCCGTTTGAGTCGACAAAATGCAGGAAGGCAACTCCCTTCTCTTGTATTCCCTCCCGAAAGTCTGCAGCAAACATGCCGCTGGAATTCCCATCCAAAGACTGGTGCGTTGATTTTTTTCCGGACACAACTCTCAAAATATAGATTTTAACCCCCCCCAAAAAAATTACAAATAATTCTTATTTATTTTATCGTTCGAATGAGTTATCGGACTCCATGAACCAAACACAACCTACACTCACCCAACAATTTAGGCGCACTCGTTTCTTGACGGAAAAGATGAACAGGAAAGCCGACATTTTCCACACGGGGGCAGATTTAATCTCGTCTCATTAGCCGTACCGCTTATCCTCATTAGGGTCGCGGGGGGGCTGGAGCCCATCCCAGCCGGTCCAAATTGTCCCTAGGTGTGACTGAGCGAGTGAGTTGTCTGTCCCCGTGTGCCCTGCGATTGGCTGGCAACCAGTTCAGGGTGTCCCCTGCCCACTGCCCGGAGATGGCTGGGATGGGCTCCGGCCCCCCCGCGACCCTAATGAGGATAAGCGGTACGGCTAATGAGATGAGATGAGTTTCATTACCTGCGAAAAACAATTTAATTATTATAATTATTTAACTTATTTTCATTTTTTCCTTCACTCTTTCTTTTCTCTTTTCTCTCCTTCTGTCTTTCTATTTCTCTTTGGATTTCTTTCTTCCTCTCCCTTTCTTTCCCCCTCTCTCACGACTTTCTTTTTATCTCTTTTGTTTCTCATGCTCTCTCCTTCTCTCTCTTTTTCTTTCTTTGTCCCGCCCTCTCTCCTTTTCCCTCCCTCTTTCTCTTATTTCTTTATCTCTCTTTTTCTTTCTCTTTAATCTACTAGTCCGGCCCCTGACAGAATGTTTGTTCTATCGTGTGGCCCCCGAGTTCAAATGACTTTGACACCCCTGCTAGACGGCAATTTGACCATGCTATCCCCATCTCAGAAACGAACGAACGTCACATCCTGGGGCTTTGCTGTATTTCCTGACTATAAGCCGCTTCAGAGTCTTACAGCCATTTTTATTGTTATTCATGCAGTTTAATTTTAATCAGGAATGTTTTGGCCTCCGTGTTCCCTATTACTCAAATCCAGGGGTGTCAAACTCATTTGAACTCGGGGGCCACACGATAGAACAAACATTCTGTCGGGGGCCGGACTAGTAGATTAAAGAGAAAGAAAAAGAGATAAAGAAATAAGAGAAAGAGGGAGGGAAAAGGAGAGAGGGCGGGACAAAGAAAGAGAGAGAGGGAGAGAGCCTGAGAAACAAGAGATGAAAAGAGTCGTGAGAGAGGGGGAAAGAAAGGGAGAGGAAGAAAGAAATCCAAAGAAAAATAGAAAGACAGAAGGAGAGACAAGAAAAAAGAAAGCGCGAAGGGTATGAAGAGAGAAAGAGAAGAGAGGGAAAAGGAAAAAAGGAAGTCGGAACAAAAGAGAGAGAGAGAGAAAGAGACAGAGACAGAGTGAGAGAAAAGGGGTGGAAAAGAAAGAGAGAGAGAGAGAGAAAGAGAGAGAGACAGAGAGACAGAAAGAGAGAGAGAGAGAGAGCCTGAGAAACAAGAGATGAAAAGAGTCGTGAGAGAGGGGGAAAGAAAGGGAGAGGAAGAAAGAAATCCAAAGAAAAATAGAAAGACAGAAGGAGAGACAAGAAAAAAGGAAGCGCGAAGGGTATGAAGAGAGAAAGAGAAGAGAGGGAAAAGGAAAAAAAGAAGTCAGAACAAAAGAGAGAGAGAGAGAAAGAGACAGAGACAGAGTGAGAGAAAAGGGGTGGAAAAGAAAGAGAGAGAGAGATAGAGAGAGAGAAAGAGAGAGAGACAGAAAGAGAGAGAGAGAGAGAGAGAGAGAGAGAGCCTGAGAAACAAGAGATGAAAAGAGTCGTGAGAGAGGGGGAAAGAAAGGGAGAGGAAGAAAGAAATCCAAAGAAAAATAGAAAGACAGAAGGAGAGACAAGAAAAAAGAGAGCGCGAAGGGTATGAAGAGAGAAAGAGAAGAGAGGGAAAAGGAAAAAAGGAAGTCAGAACAAAAGAGAGAGAGAGAGAAAGAGACAGAGTGAGAGAAAAGGGGTGGAAAAGAAAGAGAGAGAGAGAGAGAGAGAGAGAGAGAGAGAGAGAGAGAGAGAAAGAGAGAGAAAGAGAGAGAAAGAGAGAGAAAGAGAGAGAGACAGAGAGACAGAAAGAGAGAGAGGGGGAGAGCGTGAGAAACAAAAGAGATAAAAAGAGAAGTCGTGAGAGAGGGGGACAGAAAGGGAGAGGAAGAAAAAAATCCAAAGAGAAATAGAAAGACAGAAGGAGAGAAAAGAGAAAAGAAAGCACGAAGGGTAGGAAGAAAGAAAGAGAAAAGGAAAAAAATGAAGTTAGAGCAAAAGAAGTCAAAAAGACACAGAGAGAGAAAGAGACAAAGAGCAACAAAGGAAGACAAAAAGAGAGACACAGAGAGTGAAAGAGACTAGGACAGAGAGTGGGAGAAAAGGTGTTGAAGAGAGAGAGAGAGAGAGAGAGAGAAATGAATACAATTAGTGTCTTTGCTCGAGGCACCTGGCTTTGGCAACATCAAGTTGACATCTTTCAACCTGCAGCTTCTTTTTCTCTTGCGCTTCTCTGAGTGTTGTCTCGCCGGCCGGATTCAATTCTTTAGCCGGCCTGATCTGGCCGGCGGGCCGCCCGTTTGACACCTGTGCTCAAACCAATCACCCATAGCGGGGAACACTTTCGGAATACACAACCTTTGCAAAAAACTAACACCACTCGTGGCCTCCATGCGAATAAACATTTGACACGTCTTTGAATAACGAGCTTATTTCGGGGATCCGCTCCCTCGGGTTTGCTCGTCCTTCAGTTTTCATTATTCCAGCCGCAATATTGTGCCCACATTGTCACTTGCATTTCATAAAACAAGCCCCCCCCCCTCCCTGCATGTTCTGTGGCAATTTTTGCAAAAGCCCCCCCTAGGATACATGTAAACTGTCCCCGCTTATTGTTTTTAATTTATACCGTTTATTACCGGGCCGAATAAAGAAGCCGGATTTCACCGGCGCCAGCATTTTTTCGCTGACGTTCCCGAAAAATAAAACAGTCGACGTTGTCGGTGCGACGGGGATAAAAAAATAAAATAAAAGGTGTTGACGGATAGCCAGACGCTTGTGAATATGAGAGGCATAAATATGAAAGAGCGCCGGCGAGGCGTTCAATGACACCCTGTGTTTTTTTTTTCCCAAGAACTTGCACAGGTGACAGGTGATTTACACGCTAGCGTTGAAGCTAATTTGTGTGGCGCAAGGACACGAAAAGTTTGGTCATAAGAAGCCGCGCCTCGAATCACCGCACGATAAATGGAGTGTCACAACAAACAGGCCGGCCAAGGTTGCGGCAAACACATGGGTTGTGTCCAATGTTCCCTGTCATTTTCCCCGGGTCCGAGCGTTCACACAAAGTCGGCGAGCTACGCTTGAAACGACAGTGAGCAACGGCAATCCCAAGTGTGGCAACTAAGTCAGTATCAAACATGTCCAAAACTTGACATCACCTTACAAAACAGGAGTGAGTCAGGGTGGAAAAGCTTGCCTAGAATAAACTGAGGTTCACGGACGGACTGACAACAGGTGACAGATAGATCCCATATCTGGTTCGTGAGCAATGTTCCCTGTAATTTTCCACGGGTCCGAGCGTTCACACAAAGTCGGCGAGCTACGCTTGAAACGACAGTGAGCAACGGCAATCCCAAGTGTGGCAACTAAGTCAGTATCAAACATGTCCAAAACTTGACATCACCTTACAAAACAGGAGTGAGTCAGGGTGGAAAAGCTTGCCTAGAATAAACTGAGGTTCACGGACGGACTGACAACAGGTGACAGATAGATCCCATATCTGGTTCGTGAGCAATGTTCCCTGTAATTTTCCACGGGTCCGAGCGTTCACACAAAGTCGGCGAGCTACGCTTGAAACGACAGTGAGCAACGACAATCCCAAGTGTGGCGATGAAGTCATTATCGAACATGTCCAAAACTTGACATCAAGTTACGTTTTTCTGAATTTCCGGCAATGCAAAATTATTTTTCACTTTTGAATGAATTGACTCATGTACGATGGCCTACAAGCGTCGTTTGTTTTTACAATTCTTTCACAAGATTTCCATTTTTTTTTCCTGGTATCTTTTGTCGCATAATACTAACATTTTTGGGGGCTTATTTCGTCGGTTGTAAGATACAGAACTGTACTTTATCACATTTTTTTGTGGAAGTACAATGTTGGCAACAAGATTGACTTGGTATCATTGGAAATTATTTGAATGCAACACAAACCTTTTCACAGGGCAGCACGGCGGCGCAGTGGTTAGCGCTTGTGCGACACAGTTCATGTCATGGGAACCTGTCGTGGGTTCAAATCCAGCTCCAGACTTCCTGTGTGGAGTTTGTATGTTCTCCCCGTGCTTGCGTGGGTTTCCTCCGGGCACTCCGGTTTCCTCCCACGTTCCAAAAACATGCATTTCAGGTGAATTGGCCGGTCCCTAGGTGTGAATGAGCGAGCGAGTGGTCTGTCCCTGTGTGCCCTGCGATTAGCTGGCAACCAGTTCAGGGTGTCCCCTGCCCACTGCCCGGAGATTGCTGGGATGGGCTCCAGCCCCCCCGCGACCCTAATGAGGATAAGCGGTACGGCTGATGAGAGATGAGATGAGACAAACCTTTTCTTCTTTTTCCCTAATTTTTTCTATTTTTTTTTTAAATTCCTTTAAAAAAAATCTCATTGTGTTTATTTTTTCCGAGCTGTTACTTTTTTCTTTTTGTTTCTATTTTTTCCTTTTTCTGGCTTTTTCAGAATTTTTCCTTCTTTGTTCTCTTCCTTTTGTTTCTTTTTTTCTCAGCTGGGGCGGCAGTCGCTCAGGAGGTAGAGCGCTCGTCTTGGGATCAAGGATCCCAGTTCGAATCCCGGCCCGTCCGTGTTACATGTCGAAGTGTCCTTGGGTAAGACACTGAACCCCTAATACCCCCAATAAGCAGGTTTGCGTCTTACATGGCTGCAATACAAGGCCGCTATTGGGAAATGTGAAGCACACTGTAAAGAGCTTTGGGAAGTCATTGACTTGAAAAGCGCTATAGAAATGCAGATCATTTCATTTCAGCTTTTCACTACTATTTCATTTTGGTATTTTTTTCTTTTTTGTTCTATTTCCTCCCTTCCTTTAAGACATTTTTTGCACAATTTTACATAATATTTGGTCGTGTAGGGATTAAAGAAGCAAAAACAACCCGAAGAGCCATTTGGGACCCGAAAGAGCCGATTCTTTTTAGTGAGCGAGCCGAAGAAGCCGGTTCTCGAAAAACTACTGACTTTACTCAACTTCGTCAAGACAAAAGAAAGTAAATATGAATAAAATGACTCAATTTTGTGCAGGCTTGGGGAGTAACCGAATACATGGAACGGCAAAGATGGCAAGCTGTTTGGATTGATTTTCATTTTGTTTCTGTCGCATTTGATGTTCGTTTTGCCGGAGATCAAAGAGATCAAAGCCAGGAGAGAAAGCTTACCACGTGTTGTGAGTCATCATTTTATTCATATTGAGTTTCTTTTGTCTTTTATTAGCATATTTGGTATTGGAGTCATCCAAAAGTCATTGAAAGTAATCCAGTTAAAGTAACCCTACCCAACCCTGCGAGTCTTTCTTGCCTCTCTTACTATTTCTCTTTTTATATCTTGTTTCTCATGTTCTCTCTCTCTTTTTTTCTCTCTCTCC
Organism: Urocampus carinirostris; assembly: GCF_059441175.1. Lineage (NCBI taxonomy): Eukaryota > Metazoa > Chordata > Actinopteri > Syngnathiformes > Syngnathidae > Urocampus > Urocampus carinirostris. The sequence continues at coordinate 34,519,474 of NC_142363.1, read as the reverse complement.
CTCCCTTTTTCTCTCACCCTCTATCTCTCTCTCTTTCACTCTCTCTGTCTCGTCTTTTTCTCTTTGTTCCTCTTTGTCTCTTTCTCTTTTTGTCTCTTACCTTCTTTTGCTCTCTCTTCATATTTTCCTTTTCTCTCTCTTTTCTCTCTCTCACTCTTGCTTTCCCCTTCTCTCTTTTCCTTTCTCTCCTTCTCTTTTCTATTTCTCTTTCGATGTCATTCTTTCTAGTTCTTTCTCAGGGTTGGGTAGGGTTACTTTAACTTGATTACTTTCCATTACTTTTGGATTACTCTGATACCAAATATGCTAAAAAAAGACAAAAGAAACTAAATAGGAATAAAATGACTCCATTTTGTGCAGGCTCGGGGAGTAATGGAATACATGGAACGGCAAAAATGCTGTTTGGATTTATTTTCATTTCGTTTCTGTCGCATTTGATGTGCGTTTTGCCGGAGATCAAAGAGATCAAAGCCAGGAGAGAAAGCTTACCACGTGTTTTGAGTCACCATTTTAATTATACTTAGTTTCTATTGTCTTTTATTAGCATATTTGGTATTGGAGTCATCCAAAAGTCATTGAAAGTAATCCAGTTAAAGTAACCCTACCCAACCCCGATAACTATATATTACTAAACCTTTTTTTTCCATAACAAAAATGCAAATAAAATGCATGACTTATTACGCCCTGTGTCATTTCTTGCCTGTGATTGGTCCATTGGCACACGTGGATGCCTGTGAGAGACCATTGCGGGAAGTTGCTGCTACTTTTTGGGTGTTTTGAAGAACTACTTGATCCAATTTGGTTTAATGGTCGCGGAGTTATGGTCATTTCAGGGTTGGGTAGGGTTACTTTAACTTGACCACATATGCTAATAAAAGACAAAAGAAACTAAATATGAATAAAATGACTACATTTTGTGCAGGCTTGGGGAGTAACGGAACACATGAAACGGCAAAAATGATGTCGGCAAGCTGTTTGGATTTATTTTCATTTCGTTTCTGTCGCATTTGATGTTCGTTTTGCCGGAGATCAAAGAGATCAAAGCCAGGAGAGAAAGCTTACCACGTGTTGTGAGTCATCATTTGATTCGTATTTAGTTTCTTTTGTCTTTTCATAGCATATTTGGTATTGGAGTCATCCAAAAGTCATTGAAAGTAATCCAGTTAAAGTAACCCTACCCAACCCTGCTACCTGCCAGTGTTATTCTTGAAAAACGGCCTAGAGAGGGATGATGGGTGCCACCAGGCCGTAGTCAATGATTTCCGCACAGGAAAACCGACTGAAAACGCAAACAAATCGGCAAAAAAATGTAATAAAAGCGATTGAGGTTTAACGAGAAAGCAAATGTTGAGGCCGGTTGGGATGGCGCCTCCATCAGGGGCTCATTTTGCTCCCGAAACCATCCAGATAATGATACGTCTTTAGGGCCTCACCGCATCCAAATCACTTAGTAAACAACCCAAACGGGGTTCCATGGCGGGGGGGCATCTGTACACATTTTTACACACAATTAAGCGTTATCACGAGAGGCTTAAACGGATTAGTGGGCCCATTAATGTCGAAAGCTAATCGCTCCTTGATTGGAAACGCCAGACGAAGGGAAATCAAGTCAAAAGCCATTTGGATCCAAATGGTTTTTGGACCCGTTTTCTTTATTTTTATGTTTTTTTTTTAACTTGGCACGGACGCCATCTTTTCATGTTTGGTCTCAAACACAATTATTTTGCCGAATGAAGTAAGCAAACAATGCTGAATCAGTCCTCAAGTTTATGACCACATTGAGATAAACATCACAGTTTTTGATCCAGTGTATCCAATTTTAACTCATTATCATCATGGACTTTTGTGATTTTAATGAAGTTGCTAGTGGACTATTGGAAAATGCTAAAGTGGAAAAATGGTCAGGAGCAGATCGCCTAATTTGCAATTGCCCGAGCAGATATCGGAAAGATAGGGTCGATACCGGACAAGACGGTTCAGACAGGATTGATATCAAAACAGAAATTAAACAGGACAAACTAGAGGGGAACAAAACTGGAAACCAATATTAAACGGGACAAAACAAATGGGAACAATACCTGAAAGGAAATACCAACAGGATACAGGACCGAGTCAAAACCCACGTCTTGCGAGGCAGAGGTTCATTGACGGACTGACAAAGGGTGAGTGAGAACACTGAGCTTAAATTGAAGGAAAGCCAATCTGTCAACGAGCCGCAGCTGGCGCCACACGGGCGGGGCCAATTGGGCGCCATGGGAACCCTGACACTACATTCATATCTAAGTTGTGTGGGAATGCTAAAAGGCTACGAGGGGACTACTGTGGAATGTGTAAGTGGAATAATTGTCAGGACCTGGCAACACCATTTTCCCCCTTCACGGAACCCAAACTCAAGGGAGTGGTTAGAGAGTGCCCACCTGCACCTAAACAGTCCTCAATTAGGTTAGCAAACAACGCTGAATTCGTCTTCGAATTCATGACATACCAACAGAAAACAGAACAGAGTCAAAACCCACGTCTTGCAGGGCAGAGGTTCGATGACGGACTGACAAAGGGTGAGTGAGAACACTGAGCTTAAATTGAAGGAAAGCCAATCTGTCAACGAGCCACCGCTGGCGCCACTCGGGCGGGGCCAATTGGGCGCTATGGCAACCCTGACACTACTTTTATATCCAAGTTGTGTGGGAATGCTAAAAGGCAACTAGTAGAATGCGCAAGTGGAATAATTGTCAGGTCTTGGCAACACCATTTCCTCCTCTAGCAGAGCCCTACCTGTGGGGGAGTGGTTGGAGAACGCCCACCTGTACCTAAAGAGTCTTCATTTAAGTACGCGAAAAATGTGGAATCAGTCCACGAAGTTCTGTTGAAATTAAGATAACTACCAGGGGTTGAAAAACCTCGTCTTCCGCAGAAGTCTACTGAATTTCAAACCAAAACCAAAAAAATAAAGAAAATGTCAGCCCAACTCCTTGAGTTTCATGGAGGCTTCCTAAGCGCTAATTTCCTTATCCATGAAAAAGGTTTTTCCATGGTCCGGGCCAGCCCCCCCAAATCCCTGACTACAAATGTAATTTCCTCAACGTTCGTCCTTGATGCTAAGCCTCCTGGCTTCCCTTCTGACATCCCGGACACCCAAATTACAGCCCGGGTCCTGTGAAGCCGGGGCCAGAAAGGATGCGGTCCGTGAAAGTGGCCCCCGGCCCCGTAATTACGCCGCTGCCAACGCAAACTGCACGCATCGCCGTCACCTGAGCCAAGAACTGATACAAGATCTTACGCTAATGCTTCGCAGAGAGCCCAGCGTCTGTCAGGCGCATTTTGTTAAGACTCTTTTCATCCAGGCGAAGCAAAAACAGCCTGCGTCGGCTATTACTCTTAACGAATTGAAAATAATCTTAATTGGATTACAATCTCTAGTGTGCTAGCCAAAACACTCGAGGGTCAAGGTTAAAACTACGCTAACTCAGCTTGAGGTCTGGACCCGCTCGGAGTGGCGTCGAAGCACAGCGAAGAAACACGAATTAGTGCGGCGATGGATATCTTTATCCGGACAGCGGCAACAGAATCAAAATCACCAGAGGCAGCAGTCGTGGTCCAAGAGGCAGGAAAGGGGTCGGTGATCTGGTGAAATCACTACAGTTGAGTGTGTTTGCCAAAACACTCGACGGTCAAGGTTAAAACTATGCTAACTTTGCTTGAGGTCTGTCATGAACCCACTAGGAGTGACGTCGGAACACAGCGAAGAAACACGAATTAGTACGGCAATGGATGTCTTTATCCGGACAGCGGCAACAGAATCAAAATCACCAGAGGCAGCAGTCATGGTCCAAGAGGCAGGAAAGGGGTCGGTGATCTGGTGAAATCACTACAGTTGAGTGTGTTTGCCAAAACACTCGAGGGTCAAGGTTAAAACTATGCTAACTTGGCTTGAGGTCTGTCATGGACCCACTAGGAGTGGCGTTGGAGCACAGCGGAGAAACACGGATTAGTACGGCAATGCATGTCTTTATCCGGACAGCGGCAACAGAATCAAAATCACAAGAGGCAGCAGTCGTGGTCCAAGAGGCAGGAAAGGGGTCGGTGATCTGGTAAAATCACTACAGTAAAGGCGACGGAACAAAGGTTTGGCAGGCGGTACTCGCGGTCAGGAAAGCCGGCAAGGGTAGTAGTAATGGCAAAATGAAGCCCCATAAAACAGTTAATCCCTGCAGACAAATGTTTCACACAAACGTAGGGGCTTCAAGATAAATCATTTCCTCGATTACGCCATCAGGTGGACAGAATAATGGATAACATGGAATAAAATAAAAAATAAGGAAGTAGCTAGAAAGGTACGAAAGCAGGCAGGTAGGTGGTAGGAAGGTGGGTAGGTAGTTAGGGAAGAAGGTACAAAGGTAGATAAGTGGGTAGCTAGGAAGTTAGGTAGTTAGGCAGGTAGGTAGATACAAAGGTAAGTAGATAGGAAGGTACAAAAGTAGGAAGGTGGGTGGGAAGCTTTCTTCGACCCTGACTCCCACCTGTTTTTTGCTCCCGTCTATTCCCCGGCTTCGACACGTTTTTTGATCCTGACCACATCTCCTCTCCTCTCCTGACTTTCGACCCGTTTCCGACCCCGACCACGTTTCTGCTCTCCCGTCCTGGCTGCTGACCCGTTTTTCCGTCCCCGACACCGCTCAGCGACCACCGGATTGTGGGTACAACCCTTTCCATTTTTTTTTCCAATAAAACCGAGAGAAACGTAACGCAAGTGGGTCCTGTCTCCGTTCTGGTCCTGACATTATTCTATATTTCAATCCATAAAAAAATTTGAGCAAAAAATATCACATAAAAAGATAGAACGAAAGGGGAGTGGGTAGAAGACAAGAAGACAAATGACAGGAAGAAAAAGAGGAAATCAAACCTGACTGCTGGGCGACGACACGGTCAATTGGAACAGACCTTTAGGGATAGTGTCAGGAACCAGAACAGGATCACGGCCCACTTGCGTATGTTCCTCTCAGTTTTATTGGGAAGAAGGGAAAGGATTGCACACACCATCCGGTGGTCGCTGGTCACAGGGAGCAGGTCGCTCTGAACGCGGAAGTGGCACTTCCGTGGCGAGCAATGGCGGTGTCGGGAGCAGGAAAAACAGGTCAGTAGCCGGGACTGGAGAGCAAAAAACGTGGTCGAGATCTGAAAACGGGTCGAAGCCGGGAAACAGACGGGAGCCAAAACAGGAGTGAGTCAGGGTCGAAAAGCTTGCCTAGAGTACACTGAGGTTTGCAGACGGACTGACTACAGGTGACAGAAAGACGGGGTTTTGAATAGTGACAGGGAGCCAATCAGAGGCCGAGGTAGTTGGTGCCAAAGGAGCGTGCACGGGTGCCTTGTATCAGTAATCATGACAGTTCAGCGTCATTTTATAAACATTTTTGGTTAGTGGTGTGCCGCAAAATTTTCCAATGTCAAAAATGCGCCCTGGCTCAAAAAAGGTTGAAAACACTGATCTAACTTATCATTTATCAGTAGCCGGGACAGAAGAGCAAAAAACGTGGTCCAGATCTAAAAACGGGTCGAAGCCCGCAAACAGACGGGAGCCAAAACGGGAGTGAGGCAGGGTCGAAAAGCTTGCCTAGAGTACGCTGAGGTTTGCAGACGGACTGACAACAGGTGACAAATAGACGATGGAAAATATATACTGTATATAAATATATTAGTTAAAAAAACGATACATATTGTGTATAGAAATGTCTAAATGGGCTTGAAAGACGTTCCCGGGCTCTCTCGGGCTTCTCCCGCTTAATTGAACGTGACACTCTACAAACACAAGGTCTCGGCATTCTGGTGGCGACGTTTCGCTTTTCTTGGACCGCAAAATTCCGCCGTCTGCCAAGATGCCTGCCCAAAAAGCCGCCGCCAATTCTCCGGGGAATTTCTGTGTGTGTGTTTGCGGCCTGCTTGGGTTTCCACATGGCAATGATGTCACCGTCTTTTCAAAGCCCTACCGAGAACGTTTATGTGAAACGAACCATCATTTAGGTGACTAAACGTCGTGGCCATCAAAGGCGATGCCGATTTGGTGTTCTCGAAAAAGAAATAGTGTGTACGGGTGTTTTGAGTTGCCGGGACAACGGAATTATTACTGTTGCTAGGCAGAGTTTAACGGTAACCCAGTATCTTCCAAGCTTGATGGGTAAATAGTCTGCATTTCTCTAGCGCTTTTCAAGTCGATGAAGACCTCCCAAAGCGCTTTACAATGTGCTTCACACTTACCCATTCACACACACACACCAATAGGGATTCGGCCTCCAAACGTTTGGAGGATAATCAAGATGCTAAATGGTCTGCATTTCTATAGCGCTTTTCAAGTCAATGAAGACCTCCCAAAGCGCTTTACAATGTGCTTCACTTTTACCCATTCACACACACACTCACACACCGATAAGGAGTCGGCCTCCAAACGTTTTGAGGATAATCAAGATGCTAAATGGTTAATGGTCTGCATTTCTATAGCGCTTTTCCAGTCAATGGAGACCTCCCCAAGCGCTTTACGATGTGCTTCACACGTACCCATTCACAAACACACTCACACACACACTCACACACCAATAGGGAGTTCGCCTCCAAATGTTTTGAGGATAATCAAGATGCTAAATGGTAAATGGTCTGAATTTCTATAGCGCTTTTCAAGTCAGTGAAAACCTCCCAAAGCGCTTGACAATGTGCTTCACACTTACCCATTAACACACACACTCACACACCAATAGCGACTCGGCCTCCAAATGTTTTGAGAATAATCAAGATGCTAAATGGTCTGCATTTCTATAGCGCTTTTCAAGTCAGTGAAAACCTCCCAAAGCGCTTTACAATGTGCTTCACACTTACCATTCACACACACACACACACACACACACACACCAATCGGGAGTCGGCCTCCAAACGTTTTGAGGGTAATCAAGATGCTAAATGGTAAATTGTAGATGGTCTGCATTTCTATAGCGCTTTTCAAGTCAATGAAGACCTCCCAAAGCGATTTACAATGCGCTTCACACTTAACCATTCACACACACACTCACACACCCATGTGTCAAAAAGTACACAATTGTAAAATATTAGATCAATCAAGGAAAAATTCAAATCAAACAAAGTTTGGCATGTATGGATTTATATAGCACTTATCCATTCTTAATGCATTAATTAATTCATTTTTGTAATTATTTATATGTTTAATTAGTTAATTAACTTTGTCAAAAGAAGATCCATTCTTAGTTTTCATTTACACATTCAGCGATAAGCAAAATCAATCAATTGGTAATGACTTTTGGACAACACTCTGAAGGAATTTTGGCCCACTCTTCTTTGCAAAATTGTTTCAAATCTGCCTTATTATTATTATTAAACATCATAGGCGCCTCCGCAAGCGGCAGCCTTTCCAGCAGCTCCGTGTTATTTCGCTCTTTTGGTGATTTATCGTTTTAAGTGTTTGCTTCTATCTTCGGTGTTTTTCGTCCCGTTCGACAACTAATGCTGGTGAAAAACATGAAAGCGTACAGGGAGTGCAGTTTGCTGTGTTTTAGCATTCCAGACGCTAAAGTGGAGCTACCCGGCTTCAGCGCTGTTAGGGCAGACAGAGACACAAACAGGGTTGGGTAGGGTTACTTTAACTGGATTACTTTCAATGACTTTTGGATGACTCCAATGCCAAATATGCTAATAAAAGACAAAAGAAACTCAATATGAATAAAATGATGACTCACAACACGCGGTAAGCTTTCTCTCCTGGCTTTGATCTCTTTGATTGCCGGCAAAACTAACATAAAATGTGCCAGAAACAAAATGAAAATAAATCCAAACAGCTTGCCAACATCATTTTTGCCATTCCGTGTATTCCGTTACTCCCCAAGCCTGCACAAAATGGAGTCATTTTATTCATATTTAGTTTCTTTTGTCTTTTATTAGCATATTTGGTATTGGAATAATCCAAAAAGAATTGAAAGTAATCCAGTTAAAGTAACCCTACCCAACCCTGGACACAAAAGCCTGCGGGAAGCGGAGAGGAGGCGGACTCTCTATCTACGTGAACACGAGGTGGTGTAACCCTGGGCACAACGATTTCCATCTTCTGCAGGGACGTCGAACTTTTGGCCTAGCGTGTGATGTCATCCACTCCGCTGTTGCTAAACGACAACACAGCACCCCGAGGCCGTCCTGTTCATCTGTTAATAAACAAAAAAAGGATGCTGCTGGAAGTGTGAATTTCCCCTCTATGAATAAAGTATCTATCTATCTATCAATCTATATTTATCTATTTGTGTATAATGGCTCTGACAGTGGGCAGCACGGCGGCGCAGTGGTTAGCCCGTGTGCGGCACAGTTCTGAGGTCATGGGAACCTCCTGCGTGGCTTCAAATCCAGCTCCCGGCCTTACTGTGCGGAGTTTGTATGTTCTCCCCGTGCTTGCGTGGGTTTCCTCCGGGCACTCCGGTTTTCCATTTCAGGTGAATTGGCCGGTCCAAATTGTCCCTAGGTTATGAATGAGCGAGTGAGTTGTCTGTCCTCGTGTGCCCTGCGATTGGCTGGCAACCAGTTGAGGGTGTCCCCTGCCCACTGCCCGATGATTGCTGGGACTGTTGTGGAAAATAGACTTGCATTTGTAGAATAGAGTTGCATACATTTAGAAATGTAGAAAGACTTGCTTACATTGCTTACAGTAGTGAGGGAATGTTGACATCATTCGAGAAGATCCTTGGCAAGACAGTTGAGTTTCCCTAAAAGGGCATGAGACCTGCAAGTCCCCTCTTCAAGGACTCTCTGAGCAAACTGAGGCGAACAACATGTCCTAATAAGGGTACGACAGCATCTTCCTTGTTGATTACTGAGGACTAGGGCCGCCTTTTGGGTTGTACTCAAACTGAAGCTATAAAAGCATTATGTCTGGAGTTCTCTGAGTTTCTTTGGGATGACGAAATAAAAGGCTCCCCCTCATGGCAAGCTCTGGTGCACTTTATTAAATCACGTAAGAAGACTTAAAAGATTATCGAACCTACATTTTCTCCTACAGGACGGGCTCCAGCACCCCCGCGACCCTACTGAGGATAAGCGGTGCAGCTGATGAGAGATGAGATGAGGCTCTGACAGTGGTTCGCTGGAACCCTAGATCCTTGGAAATGGCTGTGTGCAATTACTTTTTCACAAAAATTGAGTCAACATTTCAAAATTGAGTTTTGTAATTCCTTTGGTCGTCTTAATTTTGGTTTGAAGATCTGAAACCTTCATGAGTGCCAAAAATGTAAAAAAAATAGAAATCCAGAAGGGGGTAAATACATTTTCACGGCACTGTAACCAAGAAAATCCAAACGGATGAAGCACACGAAGTCAACTTTACGACCTGTGACCTGTTGCCTCGCAGAATTGCTTCCTTGACCCTCCTCCTCGCCATCAAAAAATAGAATTGCCCATCAGCAGGCCTTGCTCCAGATTTTTTTTTTTTACGAGACGTGTCCGGCCCAATGCTTACTGCAGTCCGGTGATTAAAGGATAAAAAAACTGGAGTGAAAAAGATGGAGGGCCTCCAAAAGTAGCTGATTTAGTGAGCTGTCCTCGAGATTGGCCTTCATGTTCTGTGCAGTTGGAGAGATGTGACCAAACGGGGCATCACAACAAATCAAAGCCTATTTTTTTTGTTTTGTTTTTTAGGACAATTATCTTATTTTCCAGACTATAAGTTGCAGTTTTTTTTCCATGGGGGCGGCAGTAGCTCAGGAGGTAGAGGGCTCGTCTTGGGATCAAGAGATCGCAGTTCGAATCCCGGCTCCTCCCGTGTTACATGTCGAAATGTCCTTGGGTAAGACACTGAACCCCTAATACCCCCAATAAGCAGGTTAGCGCCTTACATGGTTGCACGGCCGCTATTGGGAAATGTGAAGCACATTGTAAAGCGCTTTGACTTGAAAAGCGCTATATAAATGCAGATCATTTCATTTCATTTCATGGTTGGCCTGGGAGTACATTATCAACACATTATTACATTATTTCACATGTTATTTACACACTTAACCACAAGAGGGAGCTCTAGGGGTGTGTTGTTCTGTCATGATTACTGATTCGTTGGCGCCAAACGTTTTGAGGATAATCAAGATGCTAAATTGTAAATGGTAAATGGTCTGCATTTCTCTAGCGCTTTACAAGTCAATGAAGACCTCCCAAAGTGCTTTACAATGTGCTTCACACTTAACCATTCACACACACACTCACACACCAACAGGGAGTCGGCCTCCAAACGTTTTGAGGATAATCAAGATGCTAAATGGTAAATGGTCTGCATTTATATAGCACTTTTCAAGTCAATGAATCCCGGCTCCTCCCGTGTTACATGTCGAAGTGTCCTTGGGTAAGACACTGAACCCCTAATACCCCCAATAAGCAGGTTAGCGCCTTACATGGTTGCACAGCCGCTATTGGGAAATGTGAAGCACATTGTAGAGCGCTTTGGGAAGTCATTGACTTGAAAAGCGCTATAGAAATGCAGATCATTTCATTTCATTTCATGGTTGGCCTGGGAGTACATTATCAACACATTATTATATCATTTCACATGTTATTTACACACTGAACCACAAGAGGGAGCTCTAGGGGTGTGTTGGTCTGTCATGATTACTGATTCGTTGGTGCCAACAGTCACAGGACCTGATTGGCTGTTGGACTCTTTTTAAACTACTGTCTTTCGAAAGGAAGCTGTCGGACCGTCTGCAAACCTATGCTCTCAGCTAGGCAAGCTTTTGTACTCTTCGACGTTATCCTGCCCTGTTTTCCTGCCTGATACCTGTTGCCGACCTTTTTCTGGACCCGTTTCTGCTTTCGCTCCTCCGTCCCGGCCATCGATCTGTTTTTCCGCTACCTAAGACTAAAGTGAAGTTAAATAACTGCTTTATTATTTGAGGTTTTATTATCTAATCTGTTTTTAGTAAACTCCAAATTTCGAGGAGTTACATTAGGGACCACATTTCTTTCTGCGGCAAATGCAAATGTTATTTTGCCTAATGCCATCTTGGCTAAGTATCTCCTTTTTTTCTAAATGACGCCGGCGCAAAACACTTTCTATAATTGCCTTGATTAAGAATTCCGCGTGGGAAAGGTCCACGTGTGGAACAGGGCCAACGTGAATTACGAGGGCGTAAAACAACGGGCGTTCTTTGACAGTAAGAGCGGAATGGCGTCATGAGATGCGATGCGGAGGAGGGGGTCAGGGCTGGATGCCACCATGTTTATCGGCCTCCATCCTGTCGGCGTCCTCGCCGGTTGGACGATCCGAGGAAAGGTTTCCTTTTTGCTTAATTGTTTAGGAGGAAGAAGGTTGAAATACAATCTATAAACAGCGGGGGGCCAGAGGGCCTGGGACAGTGCCTGACCTGTCATATCACACTACAAGAGGAGTATTTAAAGAAAACCATCCGACGGAAATGCAACCTCAGCAAACCCGTGGGCCAGAGACCAGCGTCCTTTTTAGGCATGGGTGTTATTTATCACCTTATTTTAACAGCATATTTATGTTTTATTCATTTGTATTTTATTTTATGTATTTTTCTTTGATTTATTTTTAGATAGATAGATAGATTTCTAGATTTCTAGATAGATAGATAGATAGATGTCTAGATAGATGTCTGGATAGATGTCTAGACGTCTAGATACATGTCTAGATAGATCGATAGATATAGATACATAGATGTATAGATAGATGTCTAGACAGATAGTTGTCTAGATAGATGTCTAGCTGGATAGATAGATGTCTAGATAGATGGACAGATGTCTAGATAGGTGTGTAGATAGATAGATGTCTAGATAGATGTCTAGATAGATGTCTAGATGGATAGATAGATGTCTAGATAGATAGATCGATGTCTAGATAGATAGACAGATGTCTAGATAGGTGAGTAGATAGATGTCTAGATAGATAGATGTCTAGATAGATGGCGGCAGTGGCTCAGGAGGTAGAGCGCTCGTCTTGGGATCAAGGGATCCCAGTTCGAATCCTGCCTCGTCCGTGTTACATGTCGAAGTGTCCTTGGGTAAGACACTGAACCCCTAATACCCCCAATAAGCAGGTTAGCGCCTTACATGGCTGCAAGGCCGCTATTGGGAAATGTGGAGCACATTGTAAAGCGCTTTGGGAAGTCATTGACTTGAAAAACGCTATATAAATGCAGATCATTTCATTTCATTTCATAGATAGATAGACAGATGTCTAGATAGATAGATAGATATCTAGATAGATAGATAGATAGATGTCTAGATAGATAGATAGATGTCTAGATAGATAGATAGATATCTAGATAGATAGATAGATAGATGTCTAGATAGATAGATGTCCAGATAGATAGATAGATAGATAGATGTCTAGATAGATGTCTAGATAGATGTCTAGATAGATAGATATATAGATAGATAGATAGATAGATAGATGTCTAGAAAGATAGATAGATAGATAGATAGATAGCTAGATAGATAGATAGATAGATAGATGTCTAGATAGATAGATAGATGTCTAGATGTCTAGATAGATAGATGTCTAGATAGATAGATGGATAGATGTCTAGATAGATAAATGTCTATATAGATAAATGTCTAGATAGATAGATAGATAGATAGATAGATAGATAGATAGATAAATAGATAGATAGATAGATTGATGGATAGATATCTAGAAAGATGTCTAGATAGATAGATGTCTAGATAAATAGATAGAAAACCTTTGAGAAACGTAACGCAATTGGGTCCCGTTTCCGTTCTGGTCCTGACAGAAGATTACGGGAACATTGCCATTACCTCATAAGATCTAGTGACCCAACTTTTATTGAAACGCTGTTATTTTAAAAACCGTTTATTACATTTATAACGTCCGGCCGATGTTCTAACCGTCCGATGGAGCGTGACAAATTGACGGTAGTCAATGGAGCTTCTATTATTAACTTCCTACGCTTCACCCTCGATTATCCGTCCCATTAACTCGCTAATACCGTACGGAATATGTATTTAACATTTTTCGACGTCGAGAAAAAAAAAAGGTCCGGAAATGACGGCCGTTAACGTCAATTCGTTTTAATTAGATTTAATGAAGCGGTCACGGTCATTTATACGTCTGTTGGCCGACTCTTTGAGGATTTATAGAAATAATAAGGAGCGCTTATAGATAGGCCGTAAATTGGCCTTCGTTGGTTCTACCTTCGGAAAATCCCGGCGTGAATATGTTTTATTTTAATTTTTTTTTTCAAAACGATGACCGGATTAAAGATAATATTGCCGTCCACTTGAGAAAGCTTTGTCGGGGGCCAAACAAGATAGAGAAAGATAAAGAGAGCGAAAGAAAGTGAGACTGAAAGAGATATATATATATATATATATATATATATATATATAGAGAGAGAGAGAGAGAGAGAGAGAGAGAGAGAGAGAGAGAGAGAGAGAGAAGAGAGAAAGAGAGACTGAAAGAAAGAGAGACTGAAAGAAAGAGAGAAAGATAGAGAGAGGGTGAGAGAGAAATAAAAACAGAAAAAATTGAAGAGAATGAGAGAGCAAGAGCGAGAGAGAGAGAGGGAGAGAAACAGAGAAAGAATTGATAAGAATGAGAGAGCAAGAGAGAGAGAGACAGAGAGAGAGAGAGAGAGAGAGAGAGAGAAAGAGAGAGAGAAAGAGAGACTGAAAGAAAGAGAGAAAGAAAGAGAGAGGGTGAGAGAGAAATAAAAACAGAAAAAATTGAAGAGAATGAGAGAGCAAGAGCGAGAGAGAGAGAGGGAGAGAAACAGAGAAAGAATTGATAAGAATGAGAGAGCAAGAGAGAGAGAGACAGAGAGAGAGAGAGAGAGAGAAAGAGAGACTGAAAGAAAGAGAGAAAGAAAGAGAGAGGGTGAGAGAGAAATAAAAACAGAAAAAATTGAAGAGAATGAGAGAGCAAGAGCGAGAGAGAGAGGGAGAGAAACAGAGAAAGAATTGATAAGAATGAGAGAGCAAGAGAGAGAGAGAGACAGAGAGAGAGACAGAGAGAGAGAGAGAGGGGGAGAGAAACAGAGAGAGAGAGACAGAGAGAGAGAGAAATAAAGAAAGAGAGAGAAAAAGTGGAAAGTATCAAGAGAAAGAGAGAAAGGTAAATAAAGAGAGAAAGAGATATAAATAAAGAGAAAAAACAAAAAAGAGAGGAAAAAAGACAAAGGCAAGAAAGAAATGAAGAAAAAGAAAGGTAAAAAGAAGAGTGGAGATATAATGAAAGAGAGTGAGAAATAAAAAGCGTCATTGAGTGGACATTTTTCCTTTGTGCTTCTCTCACTGTTTACTCACGGGCCGCATTTTGGTGACCAATGGCCTAGATCAGGGGTGACAAACTCATTTAAGAGAAAAAGAGAGAGAGGGTGGGACAAGGAAAGAGAAAGGGAGAGAGAGAGTGAGACTGAAAGAAATAAAAACAGAAAAAATTGAAGAGAATGAGAGAGCGAGAGAGAGAGAGAGAGGGGGGGGGGGAAGCAGAGAGAGAGAGATGAATAAAGAAAGAGAGAGAAAAAGTGGGAAGAATCAAGAGAAAGAGAGAAAGGTAAACTCTCCCGGATTTCGACCTCTTTTGTCCGCGACCACGTCTACTCTCCTTTCCTGGCTTACGACTCGTTTCCGACCACGTTTTTGCTCTCCTGTCCTGGCGACTGACCCGTTTTTCCGTTTCCGACACCGCCATCACTCGCCACGGAAGTTACATTTTCCTCGTTCAGAGCGACCAGCTTCCAGCGCCCAGCGATCAACCCTTTCCCTTTCTTCCAGAAAAACTTGAGAGAAACGCACCGCAAGTGGGTCCTGTCTCTGTTCTGGTCCTGATTCCAAATGCTACTACGAATTTTCAAAAAAATAACAATTAAAAATAAAATAACTGTCCACTTTTGAGAGGGTTGTCGATTGATATTTGAAGGTTGGAAACACATTTGAGAGGGGAAAAAATACAAATTGAAAGCGATAATAACAACAATCTAATGCTAATTTTCTTAAACGATCAACATATTAATTACGATTTTTTTATTATTAATATTTAGTAAGGAATGCCTATATTTTAGATACAGGCTAATGCTAACTTTCTAAAATGACAAACATATAAAAGAACATAAACATGTTCATCAAAGAAAAGTGATAAAAACAAAAAATAGGCAAAGATCATAGATACAGGCTAATGCTAATGCTAAGTATCTAAAACAATGACCGTCTTCAAGATTATATTACCGCAAACTTCAGAAAGGTTTGTCGATGACAAATATCTTAAAATCGGGGATGATTGTGAGAGGAATAAGATAAATTATAAAAAATAACAACAAAACAAGCGCACATTTTAGTAACGGGCTAATGCTAATGCTAAGTATTTAGAACAATGACCGTGTTAAAGATTATATTAACACACACTTCAGAAAGGTTTGTCGATGACAAATATCTTAAAATCGGGGATTATTGTGAGAGGAATAAGATAAATAATAAAAAATAACAACAAAACAAGCGCACATTATAGCAACAGGCTAATGCTAATGCTAAGTATCTAAAACAATGACCGTGTTAAAGATTCTATTACCGCACACTTCAGAAAGGTTTGTCGATGACTGATCTTAAAATCAGGGACGAATGTGAGAGGAATGAGATAAATTATAAAAAATGAAAATAAAACAAGCGCACATTATAGTAAGAGGCTAATGCTAATGCTAAGTATTTAGAACAATGACCATATTAAAGATTCTATTACCGCACACTTCAGAAAGGTTTGTGGATGACTAATGTCTTAAAATCAGGGATGAATGTGAGAGGAAATAAGATCAATTATGAAAATAAAAACAAAACAAGCGCACATTATAGTAACAGGCTAATGCTAATGCTAAGTATCTAAAACAGTGACCGTGTTAAAGATTATCCTCACACTTCAGAAAGGTTTGTCGATGACTAATATCTTAAAATCGGGTATGAATGTGAGAGGATTAAGATAAATTATAAAAAATCCACACAGGGCCGGATTTTATTTAATTGTACTCCATCGAAGACGGCCATCTACAAGATGGCGTCTCGGCTCCTCCCATGGGCGTGCCAAGGAATTGTTTGTGCCCATTATCCTCAAAACACAGCGCCTTAATGTGTGGCTTCTCAAAACAACGCCTACCGTCCTCCGTCAAAGTCCTGTTATCAAAATTCCCTAGACAAAATATTATGCATTTTGAACAGCCTGCCCTGACCTTGTACACTGAACTAAAGCCCACTCAGTGAAAATCTTCATTGCATTAGTCAATCGTATAAAATCCTTTATAGTCAAAATGTATAAAATCCTTTACCATGTTAAAGATTATATTACCACACACTTCAGAAAGGTTTGTCAATGACTGATCTTAAAACCAGGGACGAATGTGAGAGGATTGAGATGAATTATAAAAAATAACAACAAAACAAGCGCACATTATAGCAACAGGCTAATGCTAATACTAAGTATCTAAAACAATGACCGTGTTAAAGATTATATTACCGCACACTTCAGAAAGGTTTGTCGATGACTAATGTCTTAAAATCAGGGATGAATGTGAGAGGAATAAGATAAATAATAAAAAATAACAACAAAACAAGCGCACATTATAGTAACAGGCTAATGCTAATGCTAAGTATTTAGAACAATGACAGTGTTAAAGATTCTATTACCGCACACTTCAGAAAGGTTTGTCGATGACTAATGTCTTAAAATCGGGGATGAATGTGAGAGGAATTAGATAAATAATAAAAAATAACAACAAAACAAGCGCACATTATAGTAACAGGCTAATGCTAATGCTAACTATCTAAAACAATGACCATGTTAAAGATTATACTACCGCACACTTCAGAAAGTTTTGTGGATGACTAATATATTAAAATCAGGGAAGAATGTGAGAGAAATAATATAAATTATAAAAAATAAAAATAAAACAAGCGCACATTATAGTAACAAGCTAATGCTAATTAATCCTTCAATCTATGACCATTCCCCCCTTTGTCAAAAGTCCCTTTCGTCGGTCTTATTTAATTTTTTTTGCTAATGGCCTTTCACGGCCAGATTTATGATCCAGACATAGGACAATCGCATCTGGGGGAGTGGATCGTCGGTGGGGGGAATGATTTACAGTTAGCGGAGAAGCTTTTTTGAAATGAAAGTCTGATTAGAAAGTGCACGGCGTCTGACACGCTAGCAGCGCAAACAATGTCGGATCCGTTTTTGTGGCTCATTATAAAGTCTCTTTGCACTATGACTGTCGTGTCGTTATTCCTACTTTTGCTCGTCCTTGCTAATAGCGGGCTATGAATTAGCGGCGTGTCACGGTCCAGGAAATGTCTAAGAGATTCTTTTTTTTTAAGAAATGATAGATAGATAGATAGATAGATAGATAGATAGATAGATAGATAGATAGAAGTCTAGATAGAAGTCTAGACGGACGGACGGACGGACGGACGGACGGACGGACGGACAGACAGACAGACAGACAGATAGATATATGGATGGATAGATGCCTAGATAGATAGATACATGTCTAGATGTCTAGATAGATAGATTGATGTCTAGATAGATGGATAGATGGATAGATGTCTAGATAGATAGATAGATAGATAGATAGATAGATAGATAGATAGATAGATAGATAGATAGATAGATAGATAGATAGATAGATAGAGATAGATACAGGGATGGATAGATGTCTAGATAGATAGATGTCTAGATGCCTAGATAGAGAGATAGATGTCTAGATGTCTAGATAGATAGATGTCTAGACGGACGGACAGACAGATGTCTAGATGTCTAGATGTTTAGATGTCTAGATGTCTAGATAGATAGATAGATAGATAGATGTCCAGATAGATAGATAAATAGATGTCTAGATGTCTAGATGTCTAGATGTCTAGATAGATAGATAGATAGATAGATAGATAGATAGATAGATAGATAGATAGATGGATGGATAGAAAGATGGATAGAAAGATGGATAGATAGATGGATAGGTGTCTGGATAGAAAGATGGATAGATAGATGGATAGGTGTCTAGATAGAGATGTCTACATGTCTAGATGTCTAGATAGATGTCTAGATAGATAGATGGATAGATAGATACTTTATTCATCCCCATAGGGAAATTCACACTTCCAGGAGTATCCTCTTGCTGTTTATTAACAGATTAACAGGATGGCCTCGGGGTGCTGTGTTGTAGTTAGTAACAGCGGAGTGGATGACGTCACACGCTAGGCCAAAAGTTTGACGTCCCTGCAGCATATGGAAATCTTTGTTCTCAGGGTTACACCACCTTGTGTTCACCCATTTTCTTTTCTTTAAGCCTTGTCAGGGGTTAAATATTTCATATTTCATTTCATTAGCTAAAACAGAACTACATTGGAGGTGAAAGAAACCACAAGAAAAACTCAAAAAGTAGAGAACAAGTTCGAATGGATCGGTCAGCTGGTTTACACACACCTTAGATGCCCCCGTGTACTTCCCTCTCGAAATGCCTGTGGTCGTCTCCAGCTCCGCTTTGTTTTTGAGTGCTACTCATCGCCTCATCCCTGCCTCAGGCCAAAACTTCTTCCCTGTCTCCTTTCCCTGTTATTCCTCATCTTCTTTTGTCCTCCCCCCGTCACTCAGCAGCCGCTGTCTTCCCGATATCTCCGTTCTCCCCCAACCCCCGTCAACCCCTCAGGGCACCGACTTCACCGAGGAGTCCATCACGGCGATCAGAGCGGGGCAACCTGTAATCCGGACAGTCGTGCCGCATGGGGGCACACCTTGCCCGAGGAAAGGTCCGTTAACGCCGGGGGTGAGGGAAGTTCAGGGGCCGGACGCTTGTTTGGACGACGGGGGGCACGTGGGGTGCGAAACCGGGACAGCAGGGCCTGAAGGGGAGGCCCAGAAAGGGTCAAAGGTTTTGAGGAAGGTCTGCATGGTCCAGCTGAGGCTCTACTGATCCATGCTTGAGTGGAGCTGACAGGTGAGAGTGCAGTGGCATCGCTGAGGTGGAGATGATGCTGGGTGGGGTGGCAGGGAAAGATGGAATTGTGGGAAACTACCGCACGCTGCTAGCAAAGAAGAGCTCAACCGGCGTGTATGGTGTTGGGAATATCTAAAATGTACCGTTTACCAAATTGTTCGAATGAGTTATCTGACTCCATTAACCAAACACGACCTACATTCACCCAACAATTCATGCGCGCTCGTTTCTTGACGGAAAGATGAACATGAAAGCTGACATTTCCACACGGGGGCAGATTTAATTTCATTGACAAGTGTACCCCATCCAAAATGGCCGAATTAGTGTCGTTGGAGTCTCTGGGAAGCCCTCTTATGAAGTCCTTTAGCTCTCTTCTTATTGGCCATGTTCTCCCCGCACAATGGTGTGCCGGCTCCTCCCATGGGCAAGCCAGGGAAGCCCCCCCTAGGCTTCACCACCTCGCCGAAGGGTGTCGCGATGTCTGGAATGTTCAAAAAAACAGCGAGCGTTTCTACGCCTTTCTGTGTCTGGATGTGCTGATTATCTTATCAGCCCTTCGTCCCGTTCCCACCGTTCCTGTAAACATCATTCTCCACTAGGTTGCACTGACCTCGCCCCACAGCCCTGCCAGTGAACACCTTTTGCATTAAATGTAATTTGTATTTGATTGTACAAAATCCTTTATAGTCAAATGTATAAAATCCTTCATTGTCCACTGAAGGTACGACTGTTCTACTCATTACCCCACCGGTCGTGACAACCAACCGGGTGCTTGCCAAAAAAAATAGGACTTTCTGTCACTCCGTCTCCAGATCACAAAGCTGAAGCGGAGACGATGCCGGTGGGGTGTGAAGGATTTTATACATTTGACTATAAAGGATTTTATACGATTGAATACAAATGACATTTAATGCAAAAAATATTCACTGACTGGGCTGTGGTGCGAGGTCAGGGCACCCTGGTGGAAAATGTTGTTTTCAGGAACAGCGGGAACAAGACGTACGGCTGATAAGATAATCAGCACATCCAGACGCTGGTGACGCAGAAAGGCCCTGATGACGTAGAAACACTCGGTGTTGTTTTGAGTACCCCAGACATCGGGACTCTTCTACGAGATGGTGAAGCCCAGGGGGCTTCCTTGGCACGCCCATGGGAGGAGTCGGCACGCCATTATGCGGGGAGAAGATGGCCAATAGGAGAAAGCTAACAGACTTGAGAAAAAGGCTTCCCAGAGACTCCAACATCACTAATTTGGCCGTTTTTGATGGAGTACACTTAGTTAAATTGTTAATGAAATTAAATCTGCCACCGTGTGAAAATGTCACTTCCTGTTCATCTTTTCCCTCAAGAAACGAGCGCACATAAATTGCTGGGTGAATGTACAGTAGGTTGTGTTTGGTTAACGGAGTCAGATAACTAATTTAAACAAATTGGTAAACGGTACATTTTTAGATTTCTTTTCCAACAGGTGTCAAAGGAAGACTAAACCCGGCGAAACTCCACACCCTACTACTGAAGAAGAGTTCATCCAGCATGTAGCCAAGATGTAAAGTGCGACTGTTCCACTGGTTACCCCCACCGGTCGTGACTGATTGATGCCCACCTCATCTTCTGTATTGTCCTGTCTTTTTCCGACTGCCTGCCTGGCTGATACGAAGGAGAAGGACGATTGGAGATGAGTCAGCGGACCAGCGTTTGACCTGAAGCATGTGAACTCCCGCATGGACCAGCTGGCAGAGATGGGAAGCTGCGTCGTGGCCGTCATAGACTTTCTGGACAAGTTTACAGGCTGGGGGCGTCGCTGCTGTCATGCATTTTCCGGACATATTTTCAACATGTCATCCTGGAAGGGGGACTCTCTTTTTCCTTACGCTGAGGTTTTTGAGTTGTTCCTTGCCCGCATGTTGGTTTAAGATCGGGTCATTGTGTCATTGTAATCTTGTGCAGTCCTTTGAGACATTTTGGTGATTAAGGGCTATATAAATAAATTTGACTTGACTGGTAGGGTGTCAAAGGAAGACTAAACCCGGGGAAACGATCCACCCTTCTACTGAAGAAGAGTTCATCCAGCATGTCGCCAAGATGTAGAGTGCGACTGTTCCACGCCTTACCCCACCGGTCGTGACAACCGACCGGGTGTTTGCCGAGAAATAGGACTTTCTGTCACTTTGACTCGGGATCACCGAGCACCAGAACGCGTGACTCGTCTCACGCCCGCATTCGCTACAAAGCGTGCGGCGGAAACGCTCCATCTGCTCGGCCGACTGAATTTCCACGTCCACGCCGACCCGATTCCGTCACCGACCCCGGCGTGGAGGGGGGAGGGACGTCTTGTACGGCGGCGGGGGGCCGTACACAAAAAGTCACCCCAAATCTGCCAGCTGATTAATCAAGGGCGAGTCGGCGTCCGTGAAGTCTACCCGCCCCTTCCTGGCTCGTCGCTGTGTATTTATTCAGAGTCACCCGTGGCCGCTCACGCCTGACCTCAAACCATCAGGAGCAGCCTCGCTTGCGCTCAAGCATAAACAAAAAAAATGCGTAATGAAGGTAAGAGGACAGGGCAGGGGGGGCGGGGGATCGGTTCTTGCCTCTTTCTTGAGATAGGGATCTCGAGGTCGGCCGCAAGTCCAGACGCCGAGTCCCGGCTAGCCTTTTGAGGTCTGCTGTTTACTTCTGGCTTGACACGGGAAGGGAAGTCATTGACCTATGTCATAGCAGCCAAAGTTCATCCATCTTCCAGCTTGAAGGGATGTTTTGTTGACATTCAAAAGAAGTACTTGGAAGAGGGGGGAGAACCGGGTCCGAAGGACGGAACTGGGCAGTCGAATGCTAAAACGGGTGGTCCAGGTTTACTTTATAAAAGAGACAAAAAAGGAAAAAATATACAGATATGTACAGCGACCTTGGGTGTCCTGAAAGGCGTTTCGAAGTACATCCATCCATCCATTATCTGCACCGCTTATCCTCAGTAGGGTCGCGGGGGTGCTGGAGCCCATCCCAGCTATCCTTGGGCAGTGGGCAGGGGACACCCAGAACTGGTTGCCATAATAACGGAAAGAAGGAAGAAAGAATGTAATGACAGAAGGAAAGAAGGAAAAAAGATGTAATAACGGAAAAAAGGAAGGAAGGATGTGATGATGGAAAGAAGGAAGGATGTAATGACGAAAAGAAGAAAGGAAGGATGTGATGACCGAAGGAAGGATGTAATGACCAAAGGAAGGCTGTAATGATGGAAAGAAGGAAGGAAGGATGGAAAGAAGGAAAAACTGATATAAGCAGCTGAAAAAAACAAAAAAAGGAGGAACGAAGAAAGAAGAATTCATGGAGGAAGGAACAAAGGAAGAATTAATCTAAAAAACAGGGCACACAGGGACAGACAACTCATTCGCTCATTCACTCCCAGGGACAATTTGGACCGGCCAATAAACCTGACAAGCATATTTTTCGAACGTGGGAGGAAACCGGAGTGCCCGGAGGAAACCCAGGCAAGCACGAGGAGAACATGCAAACTCCACACAGGGGCGACCTCAGAACTGTGACCCACACGCGCTAACCACTGTGCCGCCGTGCTGCGCTTCGAAGTACAATATATTAGTATTATTATTGCTATTATTATTATTATTATTATTATTAAACCCCTAGAATACAGCAACCCTGCTTTACGACATTTTCACTTTACTGTGCAGAATTTTCCCTACATTACGACATCAACAGCATTATGTATCAAAACATGATAACCATGGAAAAAAAAGATTTTCAAGTAATATGAAGAAGGGACTAGATTCATGGAGTTAAGTCCCTCCTTTGTTCTTTTAAACCTTTCTTAACCATCCATCCATCCATCTATCGTTCCTTCCTTTTTTACTTCCTTCAAACCGTCCTTCATTCCATCCATTGTTCTTTTAATTTTCTCCTTTTTTATTTAATTCTATCCATTCTTCTTTCCGTCTTTCCTTCAGTACTTTGTTCATTTCTTCCATCCATCCTCTGCTCCTTCTTTCATCACGTCCTTCTTTCTTTTGTTCATTTCATCTTTTGTTGCTTCCTACCTTACATCTTTTGTTCCTTGATTGCATCCTTCCTCCCTCGCACCTCTCCTTTGTTCCATCCATTTTTCCTTTAACGTTTTTCCTTCGTTTGTTCCTTTGTTTCATACATTCGTTATTTCTCTGTTCTTTTCTTGATTCATTCCTTTGTTACATACATTCATCATTTGTCTGTTCCTTCTTTCCTCTCTTCCTTTGTTCGTTCCTACCTTTCTTCCCTTCCACCCTTCCAGCACCCTCCTTTCTTTCATTTGTTCTATCCATTATTCCTTCCATTCATTATCCCGTCGTTTGTTTCTTCATTACAAACATTTATTATTCCTTTGTTCCTTACTTGGTCCATTACGTTGTTTTTTAGATTAATTCTTCCTTTGTTCCTTCCTCCATAAATTCTTCTTTCTTCGTTTGCTCCTTTTTTGTTTTTTCAGCTGCTTATATCAGTTTTTCCTTTTTTCCATCCTTCCTTCCTTCTTTCCATCATTACATCCTTCCTTCGGTCATCACATCCTTTCTTCTTTTCGTCATTACATCCTTCATTCCTTCTTTCCATCATTACATCCTTCCTTCCTTCTTTCCGTTATTACATCTTTCACTCCTTCTGTGATGACATCCTTCCTCCCTGCCTTCCTTCCATCCTCTCTCCCTCCCTTCCATTGTTACATCCATTCTTCCATTGTAGCACTCATTCTTCATTCTTTCTGTCATTACATCCTTCTTTCGGTCATTAAATCCTTCTTTCCTTCTTTCTTTCTGTCATTACATCCTTCCTTTCTTCTTTCCTTCTGCCATTACATCATTCCTTCTTTCTTTCCGTCATTACATCCTTCCTTCGGTCATTACGTACTTCCTTCTTTCCTTCGGTCATTACGTACTTCCTTCCTTCTATCCTTCTGTCATTACATCCATCTTTCGGTCATTAAATCCTTCTTTCCTTCTTTCTTTCTGTCATTACATCCTTCCTTTCTTCTTTCCTTCTGCCATTACATCATTCCTTCTTTCTTTCCGTCATTACATCCTTCCTTCGGTCATTACGTACTTCCTTCTTTCCTTCGGTCATTACGTACTTCCTGCCTTCTATCCTTCTGTCATTACGTATTTCCTTCTTTCTTTCCTTCTGTCATTACATCCTTCCTTCCTTCTTTCCTTCCGTCATTACATCCTTCCTTCTTTCCTTCTGCCATTACATCCTTCCTTTCCTTTTTCCTTCCGTCATTACATCTTTCCTTCCTTCTTTCCTTCTGCCATTACATTCTTCCTTCTTTCTGCCATTACATCCTTCCTTCCTTCTCACATTACATCCTTCCTTCTTTCTTTCCTTCCCTCATTACATCCTTCCTTCTTTCCTTCTGCCATTACATCCTTCCTTCTTTCCTTCTGCCATTACATCCTTCCTTTCTTTTTTCCTTCTGTCATTACATCCTTCATTCCTTCTTTCCTTCTGTCATTACACCCTTCCTTCTTTCTGCCATTACATCCTTCCTTCCTTCTTTCCTTCTGCCATTACATCCTTCCTTCCTTCTTTCCTTCTCACATTGCATCCTTCCTTCCTTCTTTCCTTCTGTCATTACATCCTTCCTTCTTTTCTTCTCACATTACATCCTTCCTTCCTTCTTTCTGTCATTACATCCTTCTCGAGTTGCAGCGAAGGCAGACGTCGTCCCCGTCAAGGGCAGGTAACAGGTGTCCTCCTCCCGTTTGGTGAGTAAACTTCGGTGACACTTTGAGGTTCGCCCGTCCCGCGCCACCTGGCGCTGGCACAGGACGGGATCGGTGCAGCTTGCGGGCTCCTGACCCTTCGCGCCAGCTAGCATTTTTGTTTTTTTCCCCCGGGAAGGCGGCGGCGGGTGAAAGAAGGACAAGGAGGAGGGCAGAAGGGGAAGCGGTAAACAAGGCCGTCCCGCATCTGTCGACTTGGCCCGACGCGGGACAGATGTTTCTGCTATCGGGCTTGATACCGATGCCGCCTCGCTTCGAAATTTCGGATCCTGGAGAATAATTGCGCTTCACACGTGATAAGCCAAATTTAAGCTCAGCGTTCTCATTTTTCCTTTGTCAGTCCGTCAACGAACTTCTGCCCCGCAAGACGTGGGTTTCGACTCGGTCCTGTTCCTGTTGGTATTTCCTGTTCGGTATTGTTCCCGTTTATTTTGTCCTGTTTAATTTCGGTTTCCCGTTTTGTTTCCCTCTATTTTTGTCGTATTTATTTTTTGTCCAGTTTTCATTCCCGTCTAGTTTGTCCTGTATTTTTCGATATCCTGTTTCATTATCTATCCTGTCTGTCCCTTCCTGTCCGTTATCGACCCATCTGTCCGATATCAACTCGGGGAATTGGTATCGATCTCGTCTGCCTCTGGCTTCCTAGCATTTCACGCCAGACTGCTGCCTAACGTGCATGATTCCCCATTTCCCGTAAAATGATAGGCTAGTGTGAGTAACGTCACGCGTTTGGGTCCTGATCCAGTTCTGGCTCATGACTTAAACAAATGATTTGAAGAGAATGGTTTAATGTTTTTGTTTAGGGGAAAAAAGGCCAAATGCTTATCGACCTAATTATTTGTTATCGCATTATTATTATATTTGTTACATTGTATTACAGAGGAGTATATTAGGAGATTTTCTGTTGCAGATACAATAATAATATTTCAAATGTATATTTTTAAAATCGAAAATTACATATTAGCTGTAAATATTACTTGGTTAGCTTATTTTTGTCATTCTGAAAATATTTATACAAGTAAAGTATGCTATATTAGCAGCTTTTCTTATAATAATAATAATACAATTTGTCTGACCTGACACATCCCCCCCACCCTGCTTGTTTTAAAAAACATAATGCATTTTTAAGAATATTCCTTCATTTGTTGCTTCCATTGTTAATATATCCATTATTCCTTTTTTCCTTGAATACATCTATTGCTTTTTTTCTTTGAATATATCCATTCCTTCTTTTTTTCCTTAAATACATGCATTTTTCCTTCCTTCCTTCCTTTTTCCTTCCTTCCTTCCTTTTTCCTTCCTTCCTTCCTTCCGTCCTTCCTTCCATTGTTGCTTCCTTCCTTCATCCTGTTGTTATATCCAGTTTTCCTTCCTTCCTTCGTTACATGTATTCTTCCTTCCTTCTGTTGCTACATCCATTTTTTTTTCCTTCTTTTCTTCCTTCCATCATTACATCCATTCTCCCCTTCTTTCTTTTTTACTTACACCATTATATCCACTCTTCCCTCCCTTCTTTCATCCCTCTATCATTACATCCATTCTTCATTTTTACCATAAATACATGCTTTTTTTCCCTTCTTTCCTTCGTTCTTTCCTTCCTTCCTTCCTTGCTTCCTTCCTTCGTTGCCATCGTTCTTTCCTTTATCCCATTGTTACATCCAGTTTTCTTTCCTTCCTCCTGTGGTTACATCTGTTCTTTCATCCTTCTTTTTTCCTTCCGTCATTACATCCATTCTTCATTCTTTCCTTTCATCCTGACTTCCTACACACCTTCCTTACTCACTTTCTTCTTTCCGTCGGACGTTACATCCATTCTCCATTACTTCTCTCCTTCCTTCTCTCCTTCCATCCTTCCTTCCCTCCTTTCTTTTCCCTTCCTGCCTGCCTGCCTTCCATCTTTCCTGCTTTCCTTCTTTGGTTGCATCTTTCCTTTATCCTGTTGTTACATGCAGTTCTTTCCTTCCTCCTGTGGTTACATCCATTCTTTCGTCCTTCTTTTTTCCTTCCGTTATTACATCCATTCTTCATTCTTTCCTTTCATCCTAACTTCCTACCCTCCTTCCTTCCTCACTTTCTTCTTTCTGTCTGTCATTACATCCATTCTCCGTTACTTCTCTCCTTCTTTCCTTTCCTTCCCTTCCTTCTTTTTTTTTTCTTTCCTTCTTTCCTTCCATTGTTGCACCTTTCCTTTATCTTGTCGTTATATCCAGTTTTCTTTTCTTCCTCCTGTGGCTACATCCATTCTTTTATCCTTCTTTTTTCCTTCCGTCATTACATCCATTCTTCATTCTTTCCTTTCATCCTGACTTCCTACCCTCCTTCCTTCCTCACTTTCTTCTTTCCGTCAGTTATTACATCCATTCTCCGTTCCTTCTCTCCTTACTTTCTTCCTTCCCTTCCCTTCCTTCCTTCCTCGCTTCCTTCCCTCCTTTTCCTGTTACAAACATTTCTTTCCTTCCTCCTGTGGTTACATCCGTTCTTTCATCCTTCTTTTTATCTTTCGTCATTACATCCATACTTCATTCCTCCCTTTCATACTCACTTCCTACCCTCCTTCCTTCCTCGCTTTCTTCTTTCTGTCAGTCATTACATCCATTCTGTGTTCCTTCTCTCCTTCCTTGCTTCCTTTCTTGCTTCCTTCCTTCCTTTCTTGCTTCCTTCCTTCTTTTCTTCTTTTCTTCTTTACTGCTTTCCTTCTTTCCTGCTTTCCTTCTTTCTTTCCATTGTTGCAACTTTCCTTTATCCCGTTGTTACATACAGTTATTTCCTTCCTCCTGTGGTTATATCCATTCTTTTATCCTTCTTTTTTCCTTCCGTCATTAAATCTGTTCTTCATTCCTTCGTTCCTCACTTCCTACCCTCCTTCCTTCCTCACTTTCTTCTTTCCGTCTGTCATTACATCCATTCTTTGTTCCTTCTCTCCTTCCTTCATTCCTTCTTTCCTTCTTTTCTTCTTTCCTGATTTCCTTATCCTTCCATTCCATTGTTGCATCTTCCTTTATCCTGTTGTTGCATCCAGTTTTCTTTCCTTCCTCCTGTGGTTACATCCATTCTTTCATCCTTTTTTCCTTCTGTCATTACATCCATTCTTCATTCTTTCCTTTCATCGTGGCTCCCTACCCTCCTTCACTCCTCACTTTCTTCTTTCCGTCTGTCATTACATCCATTCTCTGTTACTTCTCTCCTTCATTCTCTCCTTCCTTTCTTCCTTCCTTCCTTCCTTCTTTCCTTCCTTCCTTCCTCGCTTCCTTCCTTTCTTCCCTCCTTTTCTTGTTACAAACAGTTCTTTCCTTCCTCCTGTGGTTACATCCATTCTTTCATCCTTCTTTTTTCCTTCCATCATTAAATGCATTCTTCATTCCTCCCTTTTATCTTCACTTCCTACCCTCCTTCCTTCCTCGCTTTCTTCTTTCTGTCTGTCATTACTTCCATTCTTTGTTCCTTCTCTCCTTCCTCCCTCTCTTCCCTTTTCCCTTCCTTCCTTCTTACAGTCAATCCATTCTTTCTTTTTTCTTCCTTCCTTCCTTCTTAACTTGGAATTGAAGGGGGGTCCTTCAATTTCACGAGTCGACTTTCTGTCAGCACTAAGTAGACAGGCGCTTACTGTTAACTGCCGACTAATATCTTGATGCATATTTATGAAAATTGCGTTCCCCTTCAGCCCCCCTCCCTCATCGTGTCACGGATGCCAAACGCAGAATTGGACATAAAAAAAGGAAAGCGCATTAAAAACAGCTTTTCAAGTTGCTGACCCGCTGAGTTGTCTCATATTTCTTTCTTTCTGATCAAAGATTTTCATTTTTTTTTGTTTATTCTTAGTTGAAAGGCTGTTTCGGGGGTTCGGGGGTGTTGACGCTTTTTTACATAGAATAAGACAGAAAATGAATAATATTTCACTGTACACAACACACTATTATCAAGTAATATGTATGTAATTATGTCGTCATAAATATGTAACAAATAATTAACATTTTGTTCATTTAAAAGGATAATTTTTCTTAATTTTCTGATGAAACAAGAAAAAAAGAAAACGTAGCCTTTAAATATTGTTCTGAAAGAAAAAAATCTCTCTCTCTCTATGTTTATATGTCTATATCAATATTTATCTACATCTATATATCTATGTCTATGTATATCTTTATATCTATATAGCTCTCTCTCTCTCTATGTATATGTCATTATCAATAATTATCTACATCCATGTATCTATATCCATATATCTATATATCACTATATAGATATCAATATATCTATATGTATATCTATAGAGATATCTATAAATTTTGATATATCTATATGTATATCTAGATATACAGTATGCATCTGTCTCTCTCTCTCTCTCTCTCTCTCTCTCTCTCTCTCTCTCTCTCGATGTTTGTATGTCTATATCAATATTTATCTACATCTATATATCAATGTCTATGTATATCTATATATCTATATAGCTCTCTCTCTGTTTATATGTCTATATCAATATTTATCTACGTCTATATATTAATGTCTATGTATATCTATATATTTATATAGCTCTCTCTCTCTCTCTGTTTATATGTCTATATCAATATTTATCTACATCTATATATCAATGTCTATGTATATCTATATATCTATATAGCTCTCTCTCTCTCTTTCTCTGTCTCTCTCTTTCTGTTTATATGTCTATATCAATATTTATCTACATCTATATATTAATGTATATCTATATATCTATATAGCGCTCTCTTTCTCTGTTTATATGTCTATATCAATATTTACCGACGTCTATGTATATCTAAATAGCTCTCTCTCTCTCTCTCTCTCTGGCGCCCGCTTTGAGACTGGGAGGTCGGTGGTTCGCGCCCCGGCCGAGTCATTCCTAAGACTTAAAAAGTGGTCGGCGGCGCCCTCTGTTGGCTGCGGCTGCATCGGCTCGCTACAACGGGTCAGGTGCAATCGACATTTCGTTCTGTGTACATTGTTACACAGAATGACAATACAAGGAAATTATTATTATTATTTTATATATATATATATATATATATATATATATATATATATATATAGATATAGATATAGATAGATAGATAGTTAGATAGATCATTTCCGATGGTGCAACTCAAAAGGTGAGAAAATGGCAAGCGTAGCAAACAAAAAACCCAAAACCTTTGAAGAGTTTTAGCTTCAAAAAATGCTAGCTAGTGCCATCAACTTGCCAGCTAACATGGCTAAGTGCATTTTTAGCGTGTGACAGTTGTGTTTGGGTGTCGCTTGAGAGCCTCGTCGTCCTCTTAAAAGCACAATGACCCACCAAAGTGTCACAAAGCGTAAGTGTCCGCGCAGAGAGCCACAAGAAACAAGGGTTTTCTCACGTGTTCCTTGCTAAACCTGCTACTCTTGTGACCAAAGCGATGGAGAGGTGGTCTGGGTATGGAACACAGGCAGGATTCCCGGGAGAAACAACCTATTGTAGGATGCCAACAAAGTGGCAGAGAACAGGGAGGCCTGGGATGTCTTGGTAGGGTAGACCAGTCATATAATCAGGGTGAAGTGGCTAGGTACAGGGAGGTCAGGACTTCTCTGCTAAAGTGGGTCAACCCATTGGATGATCCGGACAAAGTGGGTAGGGACAGTAATGGCTGGCCTTCCTTGCTAAAGCCGCTACCAAATGGAAGGAGAGGTGTTCTGGGCAGAAGTCCCGCAAAACAACAGTGGACACGCTGGAGGAACTATGTCTCACCCAACCTGGGGACATATTAGGAGAGGAAGGAGAGGTGTTCTGGGCATGTCCCACAGGCAGAAGCACCGAAAAACAACACTGGACACGCTGGAGGAACTATATCTCACCCAACCTGGGGACATATAAGGAGAGGAAGGAGAGGTGTTCTGGGCATGTCCCAAAGGCAGAAGTCCCGCAAACGAACAGTGGACACGCTGGAGGAACTATATATCACCCAACCTGAGGACATCTTAGGATCCTGTTGGATGATCCAGAAGAAGTTGCCAGAGAGGTCTGGCCTTGGATCAATGGGGAAGTATACTGGGCATGTCACACAGGCAGGAAGTATTGGGAAAAACCCAGAACATGCTTGCCTGATAATGTCTCTGCATTGTATCAGTTGATATGTATGAAGTGGCTGAGGACAGCAAAGTCTGGGAAAGCGGCTAACTTTGTGACAGAATGGATTTAGAGGTATTCTGGTTAATTCCTTCGGGCAGGAGTCCCGAATGACAACCGAGGACATACTGAAAGAACTATCCATCTTTGACAGTCTGATCAGGATTTGGCTGGGGACACTGAGGTCTGGGTTTACTTGCTAAGGCCGCTACCCCCACGATCTATAGGTGGAGAGGTGTTTTGGGCATCTCACACAGGGAGCAGGTCCCAGGGACAACAGATAACAACCTGTATATACTATGTCCCTCAAACAATCTGGGGACAAGGAGATCTGGCCTTTGACGAAGTGGCTGGGGAAAACAAAGTCTGGTCTTCCTAGCTAATGCTACTACCTCCACGACCAAATAGATGGACACAGATGATTCACCGGGTGACCCTGGACCCCCCTGCAACACCTCACTCCTGTCTGCCCACCCAGCCGTAAAATGAGACCCCAGCCGGACCGGGCCGGTAATGAGAAGTGGCATTTTGCGCCGGATAACCTCGGGAAAATGACTTCTATAAATAAAAGTCTACCTTGGCCCGGGACGGCGTTCTGCGAAAAGGTCATCCGTCCCCCTTGGACCCCCCTTCACGCCGTCCCCTCGCCAATTCACTCGGCACGCTCTTGTTTTCTCTTTTATCTTTCCTCTTGGTTTATACGTCTCCACTGTTTTAACTGCATCAATAGGCGCCATTATCATTCCCATTGAGTGACCTTCAGGGCCGCTTCCTCATCTGTATTGCTATCCCACGTCTATCTAAGTGACCTTGAAAAGAAGTGTGTAGATCGGACTCACGTACACAAATTTGGTTGACCGGTTTGAAGCAAACGGTAAATAAGGATGAATTATAGGCACAAGAGGGCGCTATTTGTAGGGTACCCGTGATTCATATCGAAATCATTTATTAGTACGCAATAAATGAGCACTGTTTTAAATTTTTGGGGAAGAATTCAGAAAAAAACTGATTTCTGTTTTGGTATATTTTTTGTGTGTACTTTTTACTACCTCCTGGTATTTTTTAATCCCTTTTTACAACTTTCCAGTATTTTTTTTCAAATAATTAAGTTTCTTCTAGTACTTTTTAAATCACGTTTCAGTATTTGTTTATTTTCTTTTTAGTATGTTTTACTGCTTTTCAGTACTTTTTAGTACTTGTATTTTTTCTCAGTTTTTTTAGTACTTCATTCATTTCCAATACTTTTACGAAATCTGAGGAGTTTCACGACTACTTTAGAATGTTTTAGTACTTTTAAATAGGTTTTGGTATTTTTGAGTGATTTTAGTACTTTTTTGCACACATTTCACATTTTTTGTAATATATATAGGTACTACACAGTAGTTTCCAATACTTTTTTGGTAAATTTGAGTACATTTGAGTGCTTTTGAGTATTAAACTACTTTTAATGCTTTTCAGTGATTTTTGATACCAATCAGTACTTTTTTGTACTTTTGAGTATGTTTTAATACTTTTTATATATTTTAGTAGTGTTTAGTACTTTTAAATACTTCAGAACTTTTTTGGACATGCTAGCACTTTTTGATATGATTCAGTGATTAGTAGTTTTGAGTACTTTTTATACTTTTTTAAACATTTTAGTCGTATCTTTTGGGGCAAAATTTCGAAAACAGTTATCAATACTTTTTTATACTATTCACTACTTTTTTGTACTTTTCAATTGTTTTCTGTACCTTTTTTTTGTAGTTTTTGGTACATTTTCATAAATATTAAGGACGAACAGCACTGTCTTTACTTTTCTGGGAAAATTCAGAAAAATTCAGACTTTTATGCATTTTTTCATACTTTTCAGTACTTTTTAGTACTTTTTCAAACTTCCCATTACTTTTTTCAATTTAAAAGCTTTAAAGTTTTTATTATTTTTCTGTCATGATTACCGATTTGAATTACCTGTGCTCGCTCATTTGGCGCCAACCGCCGCGGGTTCTGATTGGCTCCCTGTCCCTATTTAAACCCAGTCCTGTCAATCCCCCGTGGTCAGTCCGTCTGCGAACCTCTGTTTATACAAGGCAAGCCTTCTTCGACTCTGACTCCCACCTGTCCCGTTTTTGCTCCTGTTTGTCTCCGGCTACGACTCGTTTCCGACCCCGACCACGTCTGTTCTCCCGTCCCGGCTTACAAACTCTTTTGTCCCCGACCACGTCTGCTCTTCCGTTCTGCCTGACGACTCATTTCCGACCCCGACCACATCTTGCTCTCCCAGTCCCGGCTACCGACCCGTTTTTCCGTCCCTGACACCCACATTGCTCACTATGGAAGATCCACTTCCGTGTTTGGAGCGACTTTCTTCCTGCGCCCAGCTCTTTCCTTCAAGAAAACTTGTGAGAAACGTTACGCAATTGGGTCCTGTTTCCGTTCTGGTCCTGACATTTTTTTTAAATTTTGTGTAGTTTTAATAACTGTTTAGTGGCCAGATAAAATGCAAAAATTGTGGTTATTAAAAAAAAAAACAGACACTATGCTGCTGTAAAAATATTAGTTTTTACCCTAAGTAATATTAATATGATTTTATAATATTACTATTATTTTTTATGACTTTATATGAAGTATATATAATTTCTGGCAATTAAATATCGAAAATATTACCTAAAAAAAACACTATCCACATGGATGGACTTACCCTTCTAGTATAAATATTCATGAATCCAATTTCCATTTGATTATTCAAGCATTTTGTGTACATTCCGCATATGATTGGCGGCCATTAAAAGATGGAAATTGCAATCAGAGCGCCCCGTGGTTTCCCTTCCTCGCCAGTCACAAAAACAAGTTTGCCGTTAATTATTTTCCCCCGTCAAACGTCCAAGTCCGGCAGGTGAGACGCCATTAGAGCCGTTCGGTCCTGACAGGTTACCATAATGACGCTCGGCCAAAAGACGTGAAAAGTGGAAATAATACGTGCAAACAAATGCCAATTACCTCCGCCAAGGACGCTTTGTTCCACTTTGTCTCTGGAAAAAAAAAAGGAAAAGTGGATTTTAAAAGCAGCGTTTCTAAACCTGGCTGTGAAGTCATGCGGTGAGAAAAGTTGACAGGCTGTGAGCAGGAAGGGAAGGAGATTACAAAATGAAAAAAGGAACTTGCAGGAATCGTTTGACTGTCATTAAAAAAAAAAAAAGAAAAAGAAAATTCCAGTGCCTCGCGCACAATACGGAAAGGTGGAGAAGAGACACAACCAAGTGCTACCACTTCTACAGAAAATCAAAATATATTTTAGTAAGGAATATACAGTGAATGCTTAAAATATTTCCAACAGGCAAAGCTCTCCAGTGCCTCGCACGAATTATAAAGATAAAAAAAAAGACACAAACAAAATGTGAAACTACTTCTACAAAAAAAAAAACGAAAAATATTCCTGTAAGGAATACACAGTACGTAATTGCTTAGAATATTTTTAAAAAGACTAAGCTCTCCAGTGTCTCCTATAAATAACAATGAGGTAAAGAGGAGACACGACCAAGTTGTGCCACTACTTCTACACGAAATCCAAAAATATTCCAGTAAGGAATACACAGTGATTACATAGAATATTTCTAATAAGACTAAGCTCTCCAGTGTGTCCTATAAATAACAAAAAGGTAAAGAGGAGACACGACCAAGTTTTGCTACCACTTTTACAGAAAATCAAAATATACTCTAAAAAAGAATTTACAGTAAATGCATAGAATCTTTCTAACAATCCAAGCTCTCCAGAGTAACAATCCAAGCTCTCCAGTGTCTTCTATAGATTACAAAGCGGTAAAGAGGAGACACAACCAAGTTGTGCAACTACTTCCACACCAAATCAAAAAATATTCCAGTAAGGAATACACAGTAATTGCTCAGTATATTTCTAATAAGACCAAGCTCTCCAGTGTCTCCCACAAATGACTCAGAAATAAAGAAAAGACACGACCAAGTTGTGTCACAACCTCTACAGAAAATGACAATACATTCTAAAAAGGAATAAACAGTAAATGTATACAATCTCACAATCCAAGCCCTCCAGTGTCTCCTACAAAGTACAAAGAGGTAAAAAAGAGACACGACCAAGTTGTGCTACTACTTCTACAGAAAATCAAAACATATTCTAGTAAGGAATTTACAGTATGCTTAAAATATCTTTAACAAGCCAAGCTCTCCAGTGCCTCAGAAAAATTAAAAAGAGGTAAAGAGGAGACACGACCAAGTTGTGCTACAACTTCATCAGAAAATCAAAATATATTTTAGGAAGGAATATACAGTAAATGCTTAAAATCCTTCTAATAAGCCAAGCTCTCCGGTGTCTCCAATAAATAACAAAGAGGTAAGGAGGAGACACGACCATGTTGTGCAACTACTTCTACACAAAATCCAAAAATATTCCAGTAAGGAATCCACAGTATTTTTTTAGAATATTTCTAATAAGATCAAGCTCTCCAGTGTCTCCTATAAATTACAAAGAGGTAAAGAGGAGACACGACCAAGCTGTGCAACTACTTCTACACAAAATCCCAAAATATTCCAGTAAGGAATCCACAGTAATTTCTTAGAATATTTCTAATAAGACAAAGCTCTCCAGTGTCTCCTATAAATAACAAAGAGGTAAAGAGGAGACACGACCAAGTTGAAAAGCGCTACATAAATGCAGAACATTTACATTTACATTTCATTTCAGTTAGTGATTAGCAATGTTAGCATTAGCGATAACCATTGATAGGTTATTTTATGGACATTGCTTTTATTTGGATTGAAAATCAAACTGAATTAATAGTATGAATGTAGTGCGGCCATCTTGGCTTAGCCACGTTAGCATTAGCAATAATCACCGACAATTCATTTTCTTTCGATTGCTTTGAGTGAGAAAAAAGTTCCCGTTTCTGAATTGGATTCAATCATTTTGACTTAAATAACAATGTCGTGAAACATTGTAGGCGTGCTAATGCTAATACCGAGAATAGCTAGCCCCGCTGGGATTGCTAGCACTATTTATTTTTTATCATTAGCACACACAGTCAGACCACCTTGTTCCACTGTCTGGCCATGACAAGCTAGTTTTAATTGGGCACGGGTTGCTGTCATGATGCCGCCTGGCAGTTTTCGGGGGGGGGGGGGGGGGGGGGGAGCGGTTGGGTTGCGCACACCCGCCCGCCAAGGGGCTGTCAAACGGCCCGCGGTCTCCACGGGAATTCCCGTCCTCGCCGCCGCCGGCGTGCAGACAAAGCGCCAATTAAGCGGAGCTTTAAACAATCAAACGGGGTTCCTCACCCCTCCCTTACCCACAATGCACCACTACTACCCACAATGCCCCACATGCCTAGACTCTACGTAAGCACTGAGATGTGCTTGGGTAAGTGTGTGCCTGGTAGAACAAAACTGGATCATACAAGGCAAAGATATATCATGATATACAGTATCAGTATCACATACAGTATATACACACATCACAGTAGCAGCCCGGCAACTCATTCGACCATTTCAACAGCCAGCCGACACAGTAATCTATCACTAAATTCAGCAACCAAATACTATTTTGTCATCAGGTGGTGATATTATATTGAATTTATGACCGGTTGGTCGGATTGACAAATTCGGAAATTATGCTAATAGCTTTATGATTAGCTTAAACCTCTTTTTACACTGTAATTAAAAAAACTAAAATACAATACTCAAAGTGTATTATATAGCTATCCGATTTTAGCACTGACGACTGCTGAGCCTTGCACTTGATGGTCTCCGAGTCCCATCATTCATGAATTCAACACTTTTTTTTCTACTGTTTCCTTATTTAGCCACTCATTTGGCTGCAGGCTATTGCTTGCCCCTAACTGCTGTCATTGTTAGCCGCCATGCTTCTTCCTTACCTCTCTCACAAGTGAGCCCTGCATGTGATGGTCGTGAAGACTGATTTAATCTCCTGTTTATTTTCAGTTTCCTTCTCTAGCCACTCAGGTTAGCCACTTGGCTGCAGGCTATGGCTCATAGGTAACTGCTATTTTTAGCTTCTTTGCGTTGTATTTTCCTGTGTTTTTGCTCCTGTTTTGCTCTCGCCACGATCTGTTTGATTTTCACCACTTCTACTCCCTGCGACCAACGATCTCCGGATCGAGTGTGCGCTCTTTTCCCTTCTCCCCAATAGACTGTGAGTAACGTTACGCGAGTGGGTTCTGCTTCCTGTTTTCTGTGTTGGTACCTGACACCGATCCATTTAAAATGACATAGAATTGGATTCTACTCACAGTGTAACTTGAATCACATATATGTAAATACTGTATTGGTAATAAGTATTATTAATCGTTTTCTTCTCGAATTTATAAAAAAACGATTTGATTTCTCTAAAAAAAAAAAATAATTTTCCTCATGATTATCAGTTCTTTTCCTCTCCTCTAATAAAAAGACTGAAGTGGTGACTCGTCCCGTCATTTAGCAGCATCTCTTTGATGTTATTGATTTTTTTTACTTATAAAATACGTTGACTCCTCCCCCCGGCCCCGCCCCCTTTTTCATACAAGATGGCCGAGGAGTCCATAAAAGATATAAAGAGGTCATGAACGTTTTACCAGCCTGTCGTTTTCCCTCGCAAAGATTTAGCAGGCGGCGAAAGGGCCACGCTGGGAAATGAGACCACAATGGACTTGGGGTCCGCCGGAGCTAGGGTCTCAGTGAGGCGGGGTCCGATTGGGTTATCAACCAGAAATCGAAATCCACTCTTCTCGAATATCTTTTAAATAAAGCTACACGAAATAAGATCCAAACATGAAAAAAAAACAATCAGTAATAAATGAATTCATAAAGGGACAGTGTGTATTATTTGAAAACTATGTCACGACCAGAACGGAATCAGGACCCAAATGCGTAGCATTGTCCATAAGTTTATTGATAGAAAGAGGAAGGGCAGCACCCGCAATCCGGTGCTCGAGATCCAAATACGGAAGGGAATCTTCCGGAGCGGGAGATGGCGGTGTCAAGTACGGAAAAACAGGTCAATAGCTGGAAAAGGAGAGGAAAAAAGTGGTCGGGGTCGTAAGCCAGGAAAGCAGAGTAGACGTGGTCGGGGACAAAAAGAGGTCAGAAGCCGGGACGGGAGAGTAGACATGGTCAGAATCAAAAACGGGTTGAAGCCGGGGGGGACACAGGAGCAAAAAACAGGGTCGAAAAAAGGCTTGCCGAATGTTAACTTATGTTCGCAGACGGACTGACAACAGGTGACAGAAAGGAGTGGGTTTAAATAGGGACAGAGAGCCAATCAGAGTCCGAGGCAGTTGGCGCCAAAGGAGCCGGCACAGGTGATTCCCATCAGTCGAAACGGGGAGGTCAGGAACGGACGGGTGGAAAACCAGGTGCAAAAACGGGTCGTAAGCCCGGACGGGAGAGCAAACGTGGTCAGGATCAAAAACAGGTCGGAGCCAGGGATAAACGGTGAGATCAGAAACGGATGGGTGGAAAACCGGGTGCAAAAATGGGTTTTAAGCCGGGACGGGAGAGCAAACGTGGTCAGGATCAAAAACAGGTCGGAGCCAGGGAAAAACGGTGAGATCAGGAACGGACGGGTGGAAAACCAGGTGCAAAAACGGGTCGAAAGCCGGGACAGGAGAGCAAAAGTGGTCAGGATCAAAAACAGGTCGGAGCCGGAGACAAACGGGGAGATCAGGAACGGACGGGTGGAAAACCAGTTGCAAAAACGGGTCGATAGCCGGACAGGAGAGCAAAAACGGGTCGGGATCAATAACAGGTCGTAAGCCGGGAGGGGAGAGCAAACCTGGTCAGGATCAAAAACAGGTCGGAGCCGTAGATAAACGGGGAGATCAGGAACAGCGCTTTTTGTCCTATTCTGGCTTACGACTCGCTTACGACCATGTTTTTGCTCTCCTGTCCCGGCTACCGACCCGCTTTTCTGTCCCTGACACTGCCATGGCCGGAGCACAACCCGTGTACCAGAACGACTAGCTTCCTGCGTCCAGCCATAAATCCAATAAATCTTGTGAGAAACGCAACGCAAGTCGGTCCTGTCTCCGTTCTGGTCCTGACAGGAGGCTAAATGTAAACAGATAGCAATTCTAACACCGCTGCACCCTAGTGTAGTGGAGGTGTAATTGCACTGGGAAAGTTATTCAAAACAAGTTCTCTGATGACAAAGCCACTCGCCCACCCAGGGGCCCCGCTATTCGAGAACCCCCGCTTTAATCCAACATCACGAGTCCGTACGCAATCTATTAGCGTCCGTTAGCTGGCAGGGATCGGCCCCGGGGCCGACCGGGGCCATCGATAACGGGGCCCCTCGGCTTCGGGTAGCCCTCCGCCTAACGCCGAGCTAAGCAGAAACGTGACCCCGCCCGTTTTTCGGGGGGGGGGTCAAAGAAAGTAAAGCTAGTCTGCAGGGAAATTAAGCGATGAAAGGGGCCCCCGCTAGCTAGCCAGGAACTTGTTGGCTAAATTAACAAGGCAATTACATTACAGGACACAAGACGGATGAGGAAAAGTTGGCCGGCCGGCGTCTCGCCTTCTCCAAATTGCAATTTATTTGCCGCCTCTAATGGACGGCGTATTAAAACATCTCGGATTTCATTGGCTGTCACCTCCAGGTGATTGATGAGCTTCTCTTCCTCGCCCCCTTTTGACCCCCCCCAACCCCCCTCGTGTTCCCCCTCCGGGCTTCGTTCGCATTTATTGTGAATTCCGAATATAGGACGGCGAAATGCTTCTGACGCCATCTGCTTTTTAAACAATAGCAGTCGTCCTGCTTGCTAACATCATCAAATGAGAGACATCCCCCTCTTTCCTCGTCGACAACAACGGAAAATGCTTCGAGGTAATCCGTCCCAGAAGTTTTAAGTCGGTTATTTAAGATAATGGATCTGGTTTTTCAAACAAGATGAAAAGAAACTTCCTTAAAAATACAAACTAGTTATTTTGCCTACATTAGGAGTTGGCAAGCATACATGCTAATTGATAGATAGATGTCTAGATGTATAGATAGATGTCTAGATAGATGTATAGATAGATGTCTAGATGTATAGATAGATGTATAGATAGGTAGATAGATGTATAGATGTATAGATAGATGTATAGATGTATAGATGTATAGATAGATGTATAGATAGATGTATAGATGTATAGATAGATGTATAGATGTATAGATAGATGTATAGATAGATAGATAGATAGATAGATAGATAGATAGATAGATAGATAGATAGATAGATAGATAGATAGATAGATAGATAGATAGATAGATAGATAGATAGATAGATAGATAGATAGATAGATAGATAGACAGATAGATAGATAGATAGATAGATAGATAGATAGATAGATAGATAGATAGATAGATAGATAGATGTCCAGATCAATAGATGTCTAGATAGATGTCTAGATAGATGTCTAGATAGATAGATAGATGTCTGGATAGATAGATAGATGTCTGGATAGATAGATAGATAGATAGATAGATAGATAGATAGATAGATAGATAGATAGATAGATAGATAGATAGATAGATAGATAGATAGATAGATAGATAGATAGATAGATAGATAGATAGATAGATAGATAGATAGATAGAGGGAGAGAAAGAGGGAGAGAAAGAGGGATAGATAGATAGATGTCTAGATGTCTAGATAGATAGATAGATAGATAGATAGATAGATAGATAGATAGATAGATAGATAGATAGATGTCTAGATAGATGGATAGATGTCTAGATAGATGTCTAGATAGATGGATAGATGTCTAGATAGATGTCTAGATAGATGTCTAGATAGATGTCTAGATAGATAGATAGAGATAGATAGATAGATAGATAGATAGATAGATAGATAGATAGATGTCCAGATCAATAGATGTCTAGATAGATGTCTAGATAGATAGATAGATAGATAGATAAATAGTGGTCTAGATAGATAGTTAGATATCTAGATACATGCCTAGATAGATAGATATCTAGATACATGTCTAGATAGATGAATAGATGTCTAGATAGATAGATGTCTAGAAAGATAGATGTCTAGATAGATGTCTAGATAGATAGATATCTAGATACATGTCTAGATAGCCCCGCGACCCTAATGAGGATAAGCGGTACGGCTAATGAGATGAGATGTCTAGATAGATGTATAGAAAGATAGATGTCTAGATACATGTCTAGATAGATGAATAGATGTCTAGATACATGGATGTCTAGATAGATAGATGTCTAGATAGATAGATGTCTAGATAGATGTCTAGAAAGATAGATGTCTAGATAGATAGATGTCTAGATAGGTGTATAGATAGGTGTCTAGATAGATATATAGATAGAGATAGATAGGATAGATAGATAGATTCACATTCTAATTAATACCTACAAATACAAACTATTTTGTTGACATAAGGAGTTGGCAAGCTAGTTAGCATACATGCTAACTGACATGTAAACATGGTTGAAGCTCTTAGCATTCAAGCTAGTCGCACAGCTACCGCTTAGCTCGTTTTGGTAACCTTAATACTGTATTGTTTTGGTTGTTATTTGCCAATCCTTTAAATTTGCTCGATATCGTTTGAATTTTTCCCGTTAAGTGTACATAAATGATGACGATGATTTGACTAAGCTAATATGGTAAAAGCAAGTGCATGATTCATTTTTAGATTCATATTCTAAAACTTTAAATTTTTTTGGGCTTCATGCTGTCTGCTGCCAATATTTTTAACATAGCAAGCACACTGGTCTTAGCTTTTGGGAAGAGCCTTTTGTTTGTCCCCTTACCCTGTCTCTCTTTGCCTTTCTCCGCATTTCCTCGTCTTAGCTTGCAAATACCTGCAAAAAGAAACAAATGGGAGTCAATTTTCCCGTATAATTACACTTGACTAAAAATGTATTAAATTCTAAAAATCACATTTTTAATTCGGTATCGATATTGTGACATGCTGCTGCCAATCATTGCAGAGATCCGGCTCATCTCTGAAGAGTGGGACGACGACGGTGACCTGATGATGCAGGTGCTGTATCGGAGTCAGATCAGGAGGCAACTCCTACTACTAGTAACCATGGAAACCAGTACTCTATGTTTCATGTGGGGGTGTGGATTTATAAATATAATAAAAATATTGCCAATATATTGACTTCATGTAGCTCAGTATTAAATTGTTCCCCCATTTTGAGAAATATTTAAACAAATTCCCTTATCTGACAAAAAAAATAACTTAAAACGTTATAATCCAAGAAAATTAACACTTAGGCAAAAAAAGGGAATGTAAAGCTAATATCTTTAATAACAAAATGTATTTGAAATCAAATAAATGACCAATCAAATTTGAAAAACGCTTAGAGCACAGGTGTCAAAGAGGCGGCCCGCGGGCCAGATCCGGCCCGCTAAGGGATGGAATCCGGCCCGCGAGACAACACTCAGAGAAGCGCAAGAGAAAAACAAGCTGCAAGGTTGAAATATGTCAACTTGATGTTGCCAAAGAAAAGTGCCTCGAAAAAAGACACTGTACTTGTATTTCTTTCTTTCTTTCTTTCTTTCTTTCTATCCAGACATCTATCTATCTATCTAGACATCTATCTATCTTTCCACCCCTTTTCTCCCACTCTGTCTCTTTCACTCTCTGTGTCTCTCTTTTTTTTCTCTTTCCTCTCCTTCTGTCTTTCTATTTCTCTTTGGATTTCTTTCTTCCTCTCCCTTTCTTTTCCCCCTCTCTCACGACTTTTTATCTTTTGTTTCTCCCTCTCTCTTTCTCTCTCTCTTTTTCTTTCTTTTTCCCGCCCTCTCCCTTTCCCTCCCTCTTTCTCTTATTTCTTTATCTCTCTTTTTTTTCTCTTTAATCTACTAGTCCGGCCCCCGACAGAATGTTTGTTCTATCGTGTGGCCCCTGAGTTAAAATAAGTTTGACACTCCTGGCTTAAAGCCAAAGTCATTAAATGGGTTTCCCGTTTTTTTCACTCACTGTCCCTTTAAGTTTTGACAAAACTGTTTCAACAATTGCATTTAAAAATGATTATTCTCTTTTATCAAAATCCATTCGCCATAAAATAAATGACCCAAAATAGAATTAAAATATGTGAAGCCCAACGAATATCTTTTTTTAAAAGTTAAAATGTCATAAAATTAAAAAATAAAATAAAACTTGAGATAAGCAAGCATTTCTGCCTATGGGGTTTTTAAATGAACTCTAAATTTTTTTTTTTTTTTTGTGGGTAGGATTTTATCTTTCGAAATCTATTAAACATCCTTGGTGGTCAGACTGTCAAAATTTATAATTGTCTCTAAAAGGATTTAAAAATATCACTTAAATAGATCTTCCGTACTACTTTTGCTAGTACAGAAACTAGAACAGGATCAGGACCCAAACGCGTGACGTTTCTCACACAAGCCTTTTAATTTTATGGGAAATGGGGAATCATGTACGTTAGGCATCAGTCTGGTGTGGAAGGATAGGAAGCCAGAGGCTGACGAGATCGATACCGATTGCCCGAGCAGATATCGGACAGATGGGGTCAATACCAGACAGGACAGGACAGACAGGACTGATATCAAAACAGGGTATCTAAAATAAACAGGACAAACTAGACGGGAACGAAAACTGGGGGAAATAATAAACAGGACAAAAATAGACGGAAATAAACTGGAAACCGATATTAATCAGGACAGAATAAACAGGAACAATAATGGACAGGAACTACCAACAGGAACAGGACCGAGTTGAAACCCTCGTCAGAGGTTTGTTGACGGACTGACAAAGGTTCACACTATAATACTAAAACTCACTAAAACCACATTTAAAGAAAAAGAATCTTCTTCACACTTCTCAAAAATGTCACATAAAACAAAAATGAAGAACGTGTGCAACCTAAAATGTTGCATGGGAAAAAAAAACATTC
Organism: Urocampus carinirostris; assembly: GCF_059441175.1. Classification (NCBI taxonomy): domain Eukaryota; kingdom Metazoa; phylum Chordata; class Actinopteri; order Syngnathiformes; family Syngnathidae; genus Urocampus; species Urocampus carinirostris. The sequence goes on along the minus strand of NC_142363.1, from coordinate 34,475,767 downwards.
TAATTATCTTTGGTTCCACCTCGTCAATAATTCACGCTATCAGCGAGTGGACAAGGAAGTATACAGGAAGTGAATATCGTGTATCCGCTGTAAGTAAGGAAGTGTGATCAACAATACGGAACGGCAAAATCGATAAACGGGATTATTATTCATGAGCAGGGGTCGTCTTACATGTCCGAGACCACCGGGGAGAAAACGGTGAAACCACTTTCATTGACTTTCAACTTTCATAGCTTTTTGGTGTGTGAGTGTGTGTGTGAACGGGTAAGTGTGAAGCACATTGTAAAGCGCTTTAGGAAGTCTTCATTGACTTGAAAAGCGCTATAGAAATGCACACCATTTACCATTTCCCATTTAGCATCTTGATTATCCTCAAAACGTTTGGAGGCCGACTCCCTATTGGTGTGTGAGTGTGTGTGTGTGAACGGGTAAGTGTGAAGCACATTGTAAAGCGCTTTGGGAGGGCTTCATTGACTTGAAAAGCGCTATAGAAATGCAGACCGTTTACCATTTAGCATCTTGATTATCCTCAAAACGTTTGGAGGCCGACTCCCTATTGGTGTGTGAGTGTGTTTGAATGGGTGAGTGTGAAGCACATTGTAAAGCGCTCTGGGAGGTCTTCATTGACTTGAAAAGCGCTACAGAAATGCTGACCATTTACCATTTAGCATCTTGATTATCCTCAAAACGTTTGGAGGCCGACTCCCTATTGGTGTGTGAGTGTGTGTGTGTGTGAATAGGTAAGTGTGAAGCACATTGTAAAGCGCCTTAGGAGCTCTTCATTGACTTGAAAAGCGCTATAGAAATGCTGACCGTTTACCATTCAGCATCTTGATTATCCTCAAAACGTTTGGAGGCCGACTCCCTACTGGTGTGTGAGTGTGTTTGAATGGGTGAGTGTGAAGCACATTGTAAAGCGCTCTGGGAGGTCTTCATTGACTTGAAAAGCGCTACAGAAATGCTGACCATTTACCATTTAGCATCTTGATTATCCTCAAAACGTTTGGAGGCCGACTCCCTATTGGTGTGTGAGTGTGTGTGTGTGTGAATAGGTAAGTGTGAAGCACATTGTAAAGCGCCTTAGGAGCTCTTCATTGACTTGAAAAGCGCTATAGAAATGCTGACCGTTTACCATTCAGCATCTTGATTATCCTCAAAACGTTTGGAGGCCGACTCCCTACTGGTGTGTGAGTGTGTTTGAATGGGTGAGTGTGAAGCACATTGTAAAGCGCTCTGGGAGGTCTTCATTGACTTGAAAAGCGCTACAGAAATGCTGACCATTTACCATTTAGCATCTTGATTATCCTCAAAACGTTTGGAGGCCGACTCCCTATTGGTGTGTGAGTGTGTGTGTGTGTGAATAGGTAAGTGTGAAGCACATTGTAAAGCGCCTTAGGAGCTCTTCATTGACTTGAAAAGCGCTATAGAAATGCTGACCGTTTACCATTCAGCATCTTGATTATCCTCAAAACGTTTGGAGGCCGACTCCCTACTGGTGTGTGAGTGTGTGTGTGAACGGGTAAGTGTGAAGCACATTGTAAAGCGCTTTGGGAGCCCTTCATTGACTTGAAAAGCTCTATAGAAATGCAGACCGTTTACCATTTAGCATCTTAATTATCCTCAAAACGTTTGGAGGCCGACTCCCTATTGGTGTGTAAGTGTGTGTGTGTGAACAGGTAAGTGTGAAGCACATTGTAAAGCGCTTTGGGAGGGCTTCATTGACTTGAAAAGCACTATAGAAATGCAGACCGTTTACCATTTAGCATCTTGATTATCCTCAAAACGTTTGGAGGCCGACTCCCTATTGGTGTGTAAGTGTGTGTGTGTGAACGGGTAAGTGTGAAGCACATTGTAAAGCGCTTTGGGAGCCCTTCATTGACTTGAAAAGCTCTATAGAAATGCAGACCGTTTACCATTTAGCATCTTGATTATCCTCAAAACGTTTGGAGGCCGACTCCCTATTGGTGTGTGAGTGTGTGTGTGTGAACAGGTAAGTGTGAAGCACATTGTAAAGCGCTTTGGGAGCTCTTCATTGACTTGAAAAGCGCTATAGAAATGCTGACCGTTTACCATTTAGCATCTTGATTACCCTCAAAACGTTTGGAGGCCGACTCCCTATTGGTGTGTGAGTGTGTGTGTGAATGGGTAAGTGTGAAGCACATTGTAAAGCGCTTTGGGAGCCCTTCATTGACTTGAAAAGCTCTATAGAAATGCAGACCGTTTACCATTTAGCATCTTAATTATCCTCAAAACGTTTGTAGGCCGACTCCCTATTGGTGTGTAAGTGTGTGTGTGTGAACGGGTAAGTGTGAAGCACATTGTAAAGCGCTTTGGGAGCTCTTCATTGACTTGAAAAGCGCTATAGAAATGCTGACCGTTTACCATTTAGCATCTTGATTACCCTCAAAACGTTTGGAGGCTGACTCCCTATTGGTGTGTGAGTGTGTGTGTGAATGGGTAAGTGTGAAGCACATTGTAAAGCGCTTTGGGAGCCCTTCATTGACTTGAAAAGCTCTATAGAAATGCAGACCGTTTACCATTTAGCATCTTAATTATCCTCAAAACGTTTGTAGGCCGACTCCCTATTGGTGTGTAAGTGTGTGTGTGTGAACGGGTAAGTGTGAAGCACATTGTAAAGCGCTTTGGGAGGGCTTCATTGACTTGAAAAGCACTATAGAAATGCAGACCGTTTACCATTTAGCATCTTGATTATCCTCAAAACGTTTGGAGGCCGACTCCCTATTGGTGTGTGAGTGTGTGTGTGTGAACAGGTAAGTGTGAAGCACATTGTAAAGCGCTTTGGGAGCTCTTCATTGACTTGAAAAGCGCTATAGAAATGCTGACCGTTTACCATTTAGCATCTTGATTATCCTCAAAACGTTTGGAACTGTGAAAATTCGGAAAATATCTTGTGACTTATTTGGGACTTGTTGTTGCTGCTAATGTTATTGCACGACGTGTCATGGTTTGGTGCCTGTATTCCCTTTCCTTATCCAAGAGATGGCAGCATTACCCCACTTTCAGGTCTCCCTCACTATTACTCTGCACAGGTGATTCCATTAAGACAATTTGCCACCTCTACCATAAATACTCTGGGCTCCCACCTCACATTGTTGACTTTTTTAATTTCTAATTCGAGCGCAAGACATTCCCTCAGCAAATCAACAAGTTCTCCTCCAAAGACTTTCTTCTTCAGTTCCCTTCTGTCATGATTACTGATGCGGGCCAACAGCCGCGGACGCTGATTGGCTGCTTCCTCTTTTTTAAACCCCCGCCTTCCTGTCAAACATTTGTCGGATCGTCTGTGAACCTACGCTACACGCTAGGCAAACTTTGGTGACTCCTGACTCTATCCTGCCCTGTTGTTCTGTCTGATTCCCGTTGCTGACCTTTCTCTGGACCCGTTTATGTTTTTGCTCCTCCGTCCCGGGCATCGACCTGTTTTTCCTCGCTCTCAACATTTCCATTCCCGGTTAGAGGCTTCGGAATCTGTCGTTCCCGACCCCCGATCCGGTTGAGGTTTTTCCCCAGCTCCCGTCTGAGCTGATAACAAGTGAGCGTTTGGTCAGGATGATGGACGGACTTCAGCCACAGGCTTGTCAAGGAGGACCATATGTCAGACAAGGGAAGAGGAACCGAGGAACTCAACGTGAAAAAATAGGTTCACCACTCCAGACGGGGGCGCTGGTTTTGAAATTATTTTCTCGAATTCAACAAAGACAATGGAGGCTGTGCCTGCTTTGTCTCGGGAGTCCGCTAGCTCAATGCTAACACGTGAAAAGAGGACGAAACAGAGAAATATCCAAATTAGAAATGAAAAAAAATGGAATATGCAAGGAACAAAGTAACAAACAAACCGGAAACAAACACAAACCACCCAGGAACTGGTTTACACATCCCTGTTTTGGTGGCGGCATTTGGTTCCTGCCCCGGCGATGGGGAGAAAGCCCCTCGGCCGTGCCAGATTTGTCCGTTTGTCACTTTGTACCTCCTTTCATTAATAAATGCAATCCTTTTCTATCCTTCCTCCAGGTCCTGCTTCCCCCACATGGGTCCATCACCCCTAAAACTTAACATAATCTGCATAATATGCACCCAATATTGTAATTTCTTGTCATTAATAGTATAATGTGACTAAAATGACTAGTAGATCAAATTTGGTGTCGTATAAATACTACTACAGATATACTACAAAAATACTCCAATCGAAATACTTCATTCATACTTCTGCAAATATACTACAACAATACTACAACATTAATAGTATTATACAAAAATACAACAGCAAAAATATCACAAAACATATTACAAAAAAACCACTACAGTATACAATACAATATAAAAAACTACAAAAAATATTTTATGGAAGCACTTTTAATATACTACATCAATCTTTTTATTCATGTTCGTTTTTTATTGTTTTTTTTTTATTTCTTCTGTTTTTTTTTCCCTATTCTTTTGTTTGTTTCTGTTTTCCCCCCTTTTTTCATTTCCTTTTTCGTTTTCTCCTTCTTCCCTTAATTTCATTTAGTTTTTTTTTCCTTTTGTTTTTTTCGGGCTTTTATCATTTTCTTTTTTTAATCTTTTTATTCATGTTTCTTTTTTATTGTTTTTTTTATTTCTTCTTTTTTCCCCCCTATTTTTTTGTTTGTTTCTGTTTCCCCCCTTTTTTCATTTCCTTTTTCGTTTTCTCCTTCATCCCTTAATTTCATTTAGTTTTTTTTCCTTTTGTTTTTTCGGGCTTTTATCATTTTCTCTTTTTATTCGTGTTCCTTTTTTATTGTTTCCTTTATTTTTTTTCTGCTTTTTCTGTATTTTTCCCTTTTGTTTGTTTCTGTTTTTTCCCCCTTTTTTCATTTTCCCTCCATCTTTCTTTCTTTCTCTTTTTGCTTCTTTCATTCCTTTTTTTATTCAACCTTTTCTTATTTCTTTCAAAAGGCTGGGCGAAGAAACAAGTAAAAAATGGTGCTTTATAGCCATTGAGTCTCCATCGTTTGTATCCTTCCATGTGATTTTTTAAGAAAAAAGGGAAAGGAGGGTTAACAAAAAGAAAATAGGAAAAACTAAAAAAAAAAGATCAATAAGGGCACGAATCTGGGAAAAAAGAAAAAAAGAAAAAAAAAGAAAAAAGGAATCAAGTAAAAAAAATAGATAAAACCATAAAGAAAAAATGGGAAAAAGGGAAAAAAGAAGTAAAACCAATAGCGAGTGCTACAAAGCACAAGAGGAATAAAACAAACTATTAAGAATCCTTAATTTTTTTCTGTATTTTTTCCCCTTTTGTTTGTTTCAGTTTTCCCCCTCTTTTAACCTTTTTCCATTTTCCCTCCATCTTTCTTTCTTTCTCTTTTTGCCTCTTTCATTTTTTTCTTATTCAACCTTTTCTTATTTCTTTTAAAAGGCTGGGCGAAGAAACAGGTAAAATATGTCTTTTTACAGCCATTGAGTCTCCATCGTTTGTATTCCTCCAAGTGATTTTTTTAGCATTCGATTTAGGTTGCACGACAAAATACAGCTCCATCTAAAATAATACGCACTGTCCCTTTAACGTTCATATTAAGGCAGGGGGCCTCAAACGGTCATCTGGAAGGCTGCAATCAGCCCCCGGGCCTCATTCGACCGGAGGGACTGGAGGGAGAGAACCCGGTATTTCCATTTTTTGCAGGACCCTTCTCAACCACCCCTGCTTCATTGCAGGATCACACTGGTCCACCCCTATTGTACACTGCAAATCGCAACCCTTAAAGTATTTTGGGGCAACATTACCCAGAATGCAAAGCAAGACCCCCCCCAGACTTCGCCCCCTCCTCCTCTTAGCCTTTACACCGCCGATGAATATCAGCCCCATAAATCCACGCACCCCCCCTCGGCCTCCCCTTGTTCAAATCATCTCATAAAGGTGTTTTTTGCATCTACTCCTTTGTTTAACATTTATGTTTATTGATAAATGAAGCCGGCTTTAAATAATGCAGAGCTAAACATTAGCCACCGGCCGTTGGGTTATTAATAAATCATGGGGTACCACCACGCGGGGGTGGTGGGCGGGGGTCGAGTGAGGGAGGGGGGCACACTAGGAATAGATATGATCATTTTAAAGGGGAAAAGTGCATTGTTTGACCACTAGGCGTCGCTGTTTTGTTTTGTGCAACTGAAAGCGAGTGCTACAAAGCACAAAAGGATAAGTACAGATTACATAGACTTAACTTTTTATGCACAGCTAAGAAAAAAAGAAAAAAAGAATAGGAAAGGGAAAAGAAAAAAAGGAGGAACTGATAAAAAGAAGAAAAATGAAACAAAACTGGTGAAAAAAGAAGAAAAAGAAAAAAGGGAACCAAGTAAAAAATAGGAAAAAAAAGAAAAAAATGGGGAAAAAAGGAAAAACCAAGAAAACCAAAAGCGAGCGCTAAGAAGTAAAGAGGAATAAAACAAACTATTAAAAATCAAAGGGACCAAAACGCAGCGTGTTTTTTTTTGCACAGCTGTTTGCGAAGAAAAAATAAAGGGAAAGGAGAGTAAAAGAAAAGAAGATAGGAAAAACGAATAAAAAGAAAGATAAGGACACAAATCCAGGAAAAAAAAATTACAAAGGGAACAAAGTAAAAAATAGAGAAAACAATAAAGAAAATCACGGGAAAAAAGGAAAAACGAGGAAAACCAAAAGCGACTGCTACAAAGCACAAAAGGAATATTACAGACCAAGAAAAAAGAGGGGAAAGGAGGGTAAAAGAAAATAGGAAAAACGAATAAAAAGAAAAATAAGGACACGAATCCGGGAAAAAAGAAAAAAAAGTAAAAAGGGAACAAAGTAAAAAATAGAGAAAACAATAAAGAAAATCACGGGAAAAAAGGAAAAACGAGGAAAACCAAAAGCGACTGCTACAAAGCACAAAAGGAATATTACAGACCAAGAAAAAAGAGGGGAAAGGAGGGTAAAAGAAAATAGGAAAAACGAATAAAAAGAAAAATAAGGACACGAATCCGGGAAAAAAGAAAAAAAAGTAAAAAGGGAACAAAGTAAAAAATAGAGAAAACAATAAAGAAAATCACGGGAAAAAAGGAAAAACAAAGAAAACCAAAAGCGACTGCTACAAAGCACAAAAGGAATAGTACAGACTACGGAGACTAAAGAGGGACCAAACGCAAGGTTTTTCTTAACCTTTTATGCACAGCTGTATGCAAAGAAAAAAATAAAGGGAAAGGAGGGTAAAAGAAAAGAAGGTAAGAAAAAACAATAAAAAGAAAAATAAGGACACAAATCCGGGAAAAAAGAAAAAAAAAGTAAAAAGGGAACAAAGTAAAAAAATAGATAAAACCATAAAGAAAAAAAATGGGGGAAAAAAAAGAAAACCAAAAGCAAGTGCCACGAAGCACAAAAGGAACAGTACAGACTACGGAGACTCAAAGGGACTAAAACGCAACGTTTTTCTCAACTTTTTATGCACAGCTGTTTGCACAGAGAAAAAGAAACAAAGAATGGGGAAGGAAAGGAAAAAAAGGAGTAACTGATAAAAAGAAGAAAAATGACACAAATCTGGGGAAAAAAAGAAAAAAGGGAACAAAGTAAAAAATAGAGAAAACAAAGAGAAATATGGGAAAAAATGAAAAAAGAAGAAAACCAAAAGCGAGTGCTATAAAGCAGAAAAGGAATAGTCCAGACTACGTAGACTTAAAAGGGGCACAGCAAAAGAAAAAGGAAAACGAAAATAAAAAGAAAAATAAGACAAAAAAATAAAAACTAATGTAAATATAATATAAAACTAATATAATATAAAAATAATAGTATTAATAATGAAAAGAAAAAAAGAAAAAGGGAACTAAGTAAAAAATAGATAAAACCATAAAGAAATAATTGGGAAAAAAGAAATGATGAAGAAAACCAAAAGCAAGGGCTGCAAAGCACAAGAGGAATAAATAAAACTATTAAGAATCAAAGGGACCATGCTGTTTGTGAAGAAAAAAATAAAAAAAATCTGGGAAAAAAGGAGGAAAAGGGAAAAACAATGGGGAAAATGAAGACAAAAAAGAAAGATTAAATAAGAAACAAGAAAAAAAATAGGAAAAACAGGGAAAACAAACAAGAACACAAAAGAAAAAGGCAAAAGGAACAAGAAGAAAAGAGAAAAAGAAAAAAGGAGAAAAAAGAGCAAATCGGAAAAACAGAAAACATGAAGGAAACAAAGGAAAGAAAAGTTAAAAAAAGGGGAAACGTGGGGAAAAAAGAACAAAAAGAAAAAGAGAAAAATACAATAAAAAAAATAAAAAGCCAGAGAAAAAAAGAAAACCCAGTTTTTTTTCAATTGTATAGGTGAGCCTCATATTATGTCAAATAAATACACATTTTTCACCTATGACTACCTGAAAAACCACACATGTATATAACAATTGATGGATAGTACACTTTGTTATTGTTTTTTTTTGTCTACCACTAGGAGGCACTAAACACTCCACACTATCCCTTTAATGCGAGCCGATGGGAAAGCCCTGTCGCCTTTAACGGAGGCCTGAAATTTGGAGGGTTTGAGGAAAAAAACGGCATAGGGAGGTCTTGAGAGGGGTCTTTGAGGAGGGGGGGGGGGGGGTCTTTGATGGCCCTCAGCCCGGGCTCCTAGGAGCTGACAGTGCCAATGTTTTTTTTTTAATAGCGGCAGTTTGACACAGTGTGCAGAAAGAGGCCCGATAATGGTCAGCGCCGCTATTAAAAAGAAACTGGAGAAGCTTTTCGCTCTTTCGTCTGTTTTTTTTTTTGGGGGGGCCCCGCAGCCCCATCACTCATTTTGGGACCCCCCCCTTTTTAACAAAGAGGACGCCCCTTCACTCATTTTGATCCCCTCCTGTCCGTTTCCTGACTGCTGAGACCTCTGGGTATTCAGAATATCTCATCTCATTAGCTGCACCGCTTATCCTCAGTAGGGTCGCGGGGGTGCTGGAGCCCATCCTAGCAATCATCAGGCGGTGGGCAGGGGACACCCTGAACTGGTTGCCAGCCAATCGCAGGGCACACGGGGACAGACAACTCGCTCGCTTAGGGACAATTTGGAGCGGCCAATCTACCCGAAATGCATGTCTTTGGAATGTGGGAGGAAACCGGCGTGCCCGGAGGAAACCCACGCAAGCACGGGGAGAACATACAAACTCCGCACAGGAAAGTCTGGAGCTGGATTTGAACCCACGCAGGAGGTTCCCAAGACATGAACTGTGCCGTCCTATTCTGAAGATATTTATACGAAAAAGAAAACCTAAGAAAAAAAATTGATTTTGTGTCCTGACCATGACGGAAACAGAACCCACTCGCGTAACGTTTCTTACAGTTTTATTGGGGAAAAGGGAAAGGATTGCACACACGATCCAGTGATCACTGGTCGCAGGTCGCTCTGAATGCGGAAGAGAGACTTCCGGGGCGAGCGATGGCGGTGCCGGGAACGGAAAAAACGGGTCAGTAGCCGGGATAGAAGAGCAAAAACGGGATCGGAAACAAGTCGAAAGCCAGGAGAGGAGAGTAGACGTGGTCGGGATCAAAAACGGATCGTTATTCGGGACGGGAGAACAGACGTGGTAGAGATCAAAACAGGTCGTAATTCGGGACGGGAGAGCAGACGTGGTCTAGCTCGAAACAGATCGTAACGGGAGACTAACAGAAGCAAAAAACGGGACAGGCGAAAAAGAGCTTGCCGTGTAAAAACAGATATTCGCAGACGGACCAACAAAAGGGGACTGACAGGACAGAGTTTAAATACTGACAGGGAGCCAATCTGTCAACAAGCTGCAGCTGGCACCACATGGGCGGAGCCAATTGGGCGCCATGGCAACCGTGACATTTTGATCAATAAAGGTTTTTTTTTTAAAGCACCAACAATAATAACGAAAAAACAAAGATACATTGTGTGAAATATCGAAAAAAGATTGAATGGCTTAAACTACAAAAAAGAGATGAACAAATAAAAACGTAACAAGAAAATGGCAAAAAATTGAAAGCATGAACTAAATATTGTGTACTTTATGCGATACAATACAGTATTTCGCTGTATTTATTCACTAGGGGTCCCAAAACTTGATGCTAAAGGGAGAAGCAAAAAGATGATAACCATGGAAATGACGCTTGCATTTATAATAATCATGAAAAAATACGAAGAAGGCAGACACATTGTTACCCTGCTCAATAATTTAGCTGTAACCAATTGACGATTGAGACAATGCCATGAGGCTCTTGAACTCCACCCGGGGGAGTAAAAGCCCAGATTAAACCCCACCCCCACATTTGTTTATTACCCTATTTTTATGACAGTGTGTATTTTACGTAGCACTATTTAAATACTCTATTATTTTTGTATTCTATATCTTTTATTTTATTATTTTATTTTTCAAAACAAGGATACTGCTGGAAGTGTGAATTTCCCTACGGGGATGAATAAATTATCTATCTATCTATTTTTAAATATATGGAAGTAATCTATCCAAAATCAGTTTCGAGTTGAATCCGCCATCTTTTCCTCTGCATCCACCCACTAACTCCACCGTACCAGCTCAACTCACATATATATGTATATATGTCCAAAAATAATTCAAATTTGCTTTTTTCGTCACATTTATAATATTATTTAATCGTATATAAGTAGTACTTTTATTACATACTATTTAGTTACTCATGTTTAATATTCACCGTAGGATCGGAACACATTAGCTAATTCGCTTTTTATTCTCCGCTGTATTAGAGAAACTCCAAGCCCAAAATTGTGCCCGTAACCAATTAACCCATTGAGACAATTATTAAATATATGGAAAATCAGTTTCAAATTGAATCCGCCGTCTTTTCCTCTGCATCCACCCTCTAACTCCACCGTACCAACTCAACTCTCACATATATATTTCCAAAGATAATTCAAATTTGCTTTATTTTGTCACATTTATAATATTATTTAATCACATATAAGTAGTACTTTTATTACATACTATTTAGTTACTCATGTTTAATATTCACCGGAGGATTGGAACACATTAGCTAATTCGCTTTTTATTCTCCGCTGTATTAGAGAAACTCCAAGCCCAATATTGTACCCGTAACCAATTAACCGATTGAGACAATTATTAAATATATGGAAGCAATCTATCCAAAATCAGTTTCAAATTGAATCTGCAGTCTTTTCCTCTGCATCCACCCATTAACTCCACCGTACCAGCTCAACTCTCATATATATATTTCCAAAGGTAATTCAAATTTGCTTTTTTTCGTCACATTTATAATATTAATTAATCACATATAAGTACTACTTTTATTACATACTATTTAGTTACTCATGTTTAATATTCACCGTAGGATCGGAACACATTAGCTAATTCGCTTTTTATTCTCCGCTGTATTAGAGAAACTCCAAGCCCAAAATTGTGCATTTTTCCACATATGACCTCACTTTTTTTTTGCTCTAAAAATGAAGTCGAAAAAAAAAATACATCGTGTGAAATATCGAAACATTTTTAATGGCTTAAACTACAAAAAAAGATGAATAAATATAAAAAGAACAAGAAAATAGAAAAAAATAAATGCATGAACTAAATTTTGTGTACTCTATTAATACAACACAGTATTGTGCTGTATTTATTCACTATGGGTCCCCAGACTTGGAATGATGCTAAAGAGAGAAGTAAAAAGATGATAACCATGGAAATGCATTTATAATAATAATACATACATACGAAGAAGGCACACACATTGTAACCCTGCTCAATAATTTACCCGTAACCAATTAACCGATTGAGACATTTATTAAAACTATCGAAGCAATCTATCCAAAATCAGTTTCAAATTGAATCCGCCGTCTTTTCCTCTGCATCCACCCACTAACTCCAACGTACCAGCTCAACTCATCTATCCAAAAATAATTCAAATTTGCTTTTTCCGTCACATTTATAATATTATTTAATCACATATAAGTAGTACTTTTATAATATATAATTTAGTTAATAATGTTTAATATTCACTGGGGGGTTGGAACACGTTAGCTAATTAGCTTTCTAATTAGCTCCAAGGCTAAAATTGTGCATTTTTCCACTTATAACCTCACTTTTTTTTGCTCTAAAAATGAATTTGAAAAAAAAACGCTACCGCCAGGCTAACCAATAATCTCGCGGTTACATTAAATATGAATAAGAGGACATTATTACCCGGGACGCTCGCTAGCCGATTGCCGCGGTGTCATTAGCCTCAAGATGGCCGCTCGGTGCCTTCAGGTGCGAAAATAAAACACGAAATAAATGTACTCTCTGAGGACTCGTCTTATTGTTATGCCGGCTCGGAAAATAAAAAGATACGAGGAGGAGTGTGAGGGATAATAAGAATCAAAGGCGGAGGAGGAGGAGCCCCTTCCGACGATATTGCTAGCGCAGCAGCGGATTAGCATCGCAACAAAAAAAGATTAAAAAAAAACAAAAAAGAAAAAGCTGCGGGCGAGAAAAGCGATTCAAGTGGTCACTCCTTTTCACTTTTTTTTATGCTGACTTGCAAAAATCGGGGGAAAAACATAATAATACCAACCTTTCTTTTGTGTCTTGGAAAAAGTTGTTGCTAGCTCTATTTTTGTATTATTATTCTTATTTTACATTTGTTTTTAAATACTATTGAAAAAATATTTTCTATCCTTAAATCGAATTATATCGTCTTTTCTATAACATTTAAAACGCAAGCGAAAATATTGGCCTCAGATGTTTTCTGATAACCTAATTATTCTAAAAATAGAAAAATAAAATTGTTTTTAAATACTGTTAAAAAATATTTTCCATCCTAAATTGGAACCGAATAATTTCATCTTTTCTATAACATTTAAAACGCAAAAGTGAAACGCAAGTGTGGCAAAAATATTGGCCCCAGACGTTTCATGATGATTTCTGAATGATCCAATGTTGATGTAAATGACCAACAATGACAAAGAGACTACGCCCTTGTGTCAATCTTAGTTTAAATGCACTTTCTCTGTGCTGGGCTTAGAAGAAACATCTAAAATATTTAAACGTTTGAAACAAAATTTGAATAAAGATTCTGAATAACCTACAGACATGGAAAAAAAAATACAATAAAACAATAAAAAACAAAACAATAACACCAAAAAAAACATTAGAATCGGGAAAAAAAAAAAAAAATTGTTTTGAAATACTGTTAAAAAATATTTTCTATCCTAAAGTGAAACCGAACAATTTCATCTTTTCTTTTACATTTAAAACGCAAAACTGAAAAGTGTTGCGAAAATATTGGCCTCAGACGTTTCCTGGTGACTTCTGAATGATCCAATGTGGATCTAAATGACCAACAATGACAAACAGTGTGTCAATCTTAGTTTAAATGCTCTTTCTCTGTGCTGGGCTTAGAATTCTGTGAAAAGAAACTTCTAAAATATTTAAATGTTTGAAACAAAATTTGAATAAAAATTCGGAATAACCTACATATCTACAGACATGGGAAAAAAAATACAATAAAACAATAAAAAACAAAACAATAACACCAAAAAAAACATTAGAATCGGGAAAAAAATAAAATATAAAAAAATAACATTGTTTTTAAATACTGTTAAAAAATATTTTCTATCCTAAAGTGAAACGGAATAATTTCATCTTTTCTTTTACATTTATAACGCAAAACTGAAAAGTGTTGCGAAAATATTGGCCTCAGGCATTTTCTGATAACTTCTGAATGATCCAATGTGGATCTAAATGACCAACAAACAGAACATCTAAAATATTTAAACGTTTGAAACAAAATTAGAATAAAAATTCTCAATAACCTACATATCTACAGATATGGAAAAATAAATAAATAAATACAATAAAACAATAAAAAACAAAACAATAATACCCCAAAAAAACATTGGAATCAGAAAAAAAAAAAAAAAAAACATTGTTTTTAAATACTGTTAAAAAATATTTTCCATCCTAAATTGGAACCGAATAATTTCATCTTTTCTATAACATTTAAAAAGCAAAACTGAA